>NW_015505852.1:446767-467027 GCF_001515645.1 Sinocyclocheilus grahami
GCATTTTGGATTAATTGTAGAGGTTTGATAGAAGTGGCTGGAAGACCTGCCAAGAGAGCATTGCAATAGTCCAACCTGGATAGAACAAGAGCTTGAACAAGGAGTTGTGTTGCATGTTCTGAAAGAAAGGGCCTGATCTTCCTAATGTTGTATAAAGCAAATCTGCAGGACCGGGCCGTTTTAGCAATGTGGTCTGAGAAATTCAGCTTATCATCAATCACAACTCCCAAGGTTTCTGGCTGTTTTTGAATGAGTTATGGTTGATGAGCCTAACTGGATGGTGACATTTTTATAAAGTGTTTGGTTTGTTGAAACCACAAGCAGTTCTGTCTTAGCCAGGTTGAGTTGAAGGTAATGGTCCGTCATCCAACAAGAAATGTCTGTTAGACAAGCTGAGATGCGAGCAGCTATCGTCGGATCATCATGATGGAGTGAGAGGTAGAGTTGAGTGTCATCAGCATAGCAGTCGATATGAAAAGCCATGTTTCTGAATGACAGAACCTAGTGATGCCATGTAGACCGAGAAGAGAAGTGGTCCAAGAACTGAGGCCTGAGGCACCCCAGTAGCTAGATGTTGCGACTTAGACACCTTATCTAAATAGAAGTGAGGAACGGCTGGCAGATTCGAGTGTCTGGCGGGCTTGCGGCAACCTCATGTGACGACTCTGGACTGGACTCCGCTTCGTCCACGGTGAAAGCCGGTCCGGCAATCCGCAGTGCGAAGTTGATGTATTTCCTCAGCGATCTGCACGGATCAGCTCTAGGCATGACGAAGCGGATATCGTCCTCTTTTGGAATTCCAAACAAAGTAGTTTCGCTTTCACAACGAAACACACAGCGCCTTCACGACATGACGGCGGCAGCAACAATACTACAGTGAGAATAAAAGTTATGCCTTTTTTCTTTGCATGAACATTTGGGCGGCGTTATGCAAATCTTCCCACATTGTGACGTAGACATGTGGGGGCGTGTTAGAACCAGCCGTTTTAGGTAGGCGTGGTTGACTCTTAACTTTTATAAAGAATATCTCTTTGAATTTGAGACTTTAGTCTTTGCAACTTTACAGATCTTCTTTATGCACCAAGAGCTTGTAACACTTCAAAGAGAAAGGAAAAATTGAAATATGACCTCTTTAAATCTACTAGTTGTGGTTGCTTCCGGGCGAGCGGATTCTCCGCAGCGTTGTCGTCTCCGCTCTGTTGCTATGAGTCGTCAGGATTGATGCGTGTTCTCAGTGATTTGCTGGTCTGCGGCAGATTTAATGTGCGAGGTAAGCTGTCCGCAAAGCGCTCGCCCAAGCGGAAAAATGTGCTGTTGCTGTCAGATCTCAATTGCCGAAAATCACATTGGCTACGTTTACATACACAATTTTTGGTTCAATCGGACTGAATTCATTCCGATTGATGAATCAGAATGTAGTGTTTACATGAATGCTATAGAAAGTGATCGGGTTGATGTGCGTGTATGTCACAAGCTTCAAATCAGAATTGATTTTTTTTTTACATGGGCATACTGCACAAATATAGAGTTTCTCACTGTTTGCACTTCACATAATAACCACTCTCCTACACGGTTTATTTATTTGTTTTTAACAGCAGAATTAATATTTATTAATTTATGGATAAATATACATATAAACCGCTGTGCAGTGCTGCACATATTTATCACACAGTAAAAATGCCCCTCCCCGCACCCAAAACGGGTTGCCTGTGGATGAGAATCCAAAACAAGGACTGGTGGGAGGTTGTCCTGCTCCACTTCACAGTTGCCAAGTGAAAGGAGAGTTCCCTCTCATAGGCTCACTTTCATGCTGCGATGACGTCATCGCTTTGGGAACACCTCCGGTGTGACGAACGTCTGAAGCCCTTATACCAGGGTTCCTCAAATCTTGCCCTGGAGGTCCAATGCGCTGCAGAGTTTAGCTCCAAATCTGATCAAACCCACCTACCTGTGATTTTCTAATGATCCTGAAGACATTGATTAGCATGCTCAGGTATGTTTGATTAGGGTTAGAGCTAAACTCTGCAGGAAAGTGGATCTCATGGGCCAGATTTGAGGATCCCTGCCTTATACCATCACGCCAATTTATTGGCCAATAGCGCTTAGCACCGCCTCAAGCATACGTCACGTATGCTTATATATGCATGCTGCGCGCTATTTCATCAGATTTTAATTCTTTCAGGAAGCGAATCATCTGTTGCCCGTCGGAAAGAGATTCTTGTGTTCTAAGCCATCTATTTATATAGAGCAGTTTACTCCTCTAAGGCGGTCACAATGAGTTTCCGATGTATGTATAAATGCATGTCACACAGACTCACGAGGAAACAGGTAGGAATACCGCTTTGCTGCCTTTATCTATTGTTGTATCTGTGATATCTGTGTTTGTAAGTTGCACTCTGGGCTCGCTCTCTTTCTGAGGAAGGAGAGATGTTCGTTCAACCCCCGCTGTTCCGGTTCTGCGGTTGCCGAGGCGCTGATTTTTAGGACGTTAAGTCGTGCACTATGGTTTTTGGCGCTTCGAGCTACCAAACATTAGTTTGCCCGACTATTACTATTTCTTTCAGCTCCGCTGCTGCATTGAGTTGAAACAAATTGGTGGAAGAGCTTACTGTGTTTCATTGTATTTCTTATAACAAGCTATAACAGTGAGCAGGCGGTTTTTCCCCTCTCTCTCTCTACTGCTGCGCTGCACTAATGCAGACACTTTCATTTGATTTGGCGCTTATGCTTCCATCTCGTGTTCGTGTACTGTTTTTAAACCCAGACTCTTGAGGAGTTGTGCAGCAGAAGTTATTTGTGCACTATGGTTTTTGGCGCTTCGAGCTACCAAACATTAGTTTGCCCGACTAATTACTATTTATTTTAGCTCCGCGGCTGCATTGAGCTGAAACAAATAAGTGGAAGAGCTCATGTGTTTCAGAGTACTTCTTATAGCAAGCTATAACATTGAGTAGGCGGGTTTCCTCCTCTCTCTTTAATGTTACCAGCTGCGCTGAACTAATGCAGACACGTTCATTTGATTTGGCGCTTATGCTTCCAACTCTTTGTTCGTGTTCTCTTTTTAGATGCAGACTCCGAGGAGTCCTGCAGCAGATGTTTGTTGTGCACTATGATTTGGCGCTTCGAGCTACCAAGCATTAGTTGCCCGACTACTTATTTCAGCTCTGTTGCTGCGTCGAGCTGAAACAAGTGAATGAGCTCACGTGTTTCTGAGTATTCTTATAGAAGCTATAACAGTGAGCTGGCGGGGTTTTCCCATTAATGTTTTCCCAAACATTAAGTGGCAAGCTGTTTTAACATTTAAAGCTATATGGCTCAGGTTGTAGAGTTGAGCAGACCGGTTTTCCTATCTCTCTCTCTCTCTCTACTTCCGCGCTACACTAATGCAGGCACGTGCATTGAATTGGTGCTTACGCTTCCAGCTCTTATTTCGTGTACTGCTTTTAGGAACAGACTCTAGGAGTCCTGCAGTGGGCGTTTGTCATACATTATGGTCTTGGCGCTTCATGCTACCAAGCCTTAATCTGCCCGGCTGTTAATTTTTCTTTCAGCTCCGCTGATGCTTTGAGCTGGAACAAATCAGTGGGCACGCTCACATATCTAGAGTAAATTCCTATGGCAAGTTGTTTTACACCTAATGCCATAGTGACTCGGGCTGCGGAGTGAGCGGGTTTTTCCCTGTCTCCACTCCTGCACTGCATTAATTAGGGCACGTACATTGATTTGGCGCTTACGCTTCCAACTCTTGTTCATGTGACTGTTTTTAAGCACGGACTCCACAGCTGACATTTGCCGTGCGCTATGGTTTTTGGCGCTTCATGCTACCAAACACTAGTCTGCCCGGCTAATAATTATTATTCTTTCAGCTCCACTGCTGTTTTGAGCTGGAACAAATAGTGGACTCTGTGCTATGAGCGGGCTCTGTGGAGTTTTGCAACACACATTTGTCGTGCAACATGGTTTTGGCACTTCAGGCTACCAACACTATTTGCATAACTAATCATTATTCTTCTCATCCCAACTGAGATGCACTGAGCTGAGCTATTGTGGGAATGAGTTCACGTGTAAGAGTATCTCTTATGGCAAGCTATTAATGCTCACCATGGTCAGCCTACTTCATGTGATTGATACGGCACTTTTGCTATCAACACTCGCTTCACATGACTGGCTGCATTATGTGACTGCAGCATATATTATTGTGCACTAGAGATGTTGGGTGCTTTCCTAGGCCTAGTTAAAAATCCTAAGGCTGCTTTGACTCCGTTTTGCTTTCAGCAAGTGGTTGGAGGTTTTCTCCCCTGCTATGTGGGGTCAGATTGTACTATACCTCTAGCCTATGAGGCGCGTGGGTTGACTTCGCCTCTAGAGGTGCGTGCTCATTCTACGAGAGCAATGGCTTCTTCTCAGGTTCTTTTTTAAGGGCCTTTGAAGGGAGATGTCTGTGCTGTGGCAGGTTAGTCCTCTCCTAGCACCTTCATCAAGTTCTATAGTCTAGACATGAAGATGGCTCCTGGCTCACGGGTCTTATCCGCTTGAGCTTTCCATGGTCTCCAGCCATCTAAGGTACGTCAGGCGTTATGGTATAGCGTTCCCAAAGCGATGACGTCATCGCAGCATCAAAGTGAGCCTATGAGAGGGAACATCTCGGTTATGTATGTAACCTTGGTTCCCTGAATAGGGGAACGAGATGCTGCGATGCTTGGCCATTCTGTACCTTGATAGCGCTTCCTTCGTCAAAGTGTAAAATCTGTTGAAATAGCACGCAGCACGCATATATAAGCATACGTGACGTATGCTTGAGGCGGTGCTAAGCGCTATTGGCCAATAAATTGGCGTGATGGTATAAGGGCTTCAGACATTCGTCACACCGGAGGTGTTCCCAAAGCGAAGACGTCATCGCAGCATCTCGTTCCCCTATTCAGGGAACCAAGGTTACATACGTAACCGAGATGTTTTATAATGAGGGGACACGCATTTATACAACACTTTATTCAAAAGGAAGAACCGCTCATTCCGCGCATCATACGTCATTATGCTATTTCTGCGTCATCGCACATGCATTCAGTTTCGGACCTCTTGGGTTCAGTCCGATCAAGTGTTTACATGCACTCTCAATCGTATTAGAAAAGGAATAAACCACCCCCTTAAATCCTTCAATTTTTCAATTACACCTTAATTGAGCTCAATCGGATCGATTAAGGTGTTTACATAAAGGTTTTTCAGTCCGATTGAGCCGTCAATCCGATTACAAATGGATTATTTGGTTGCATGTAAACGTAGCCATTGTTTCTGATGCAAAACCAACTCGACTAAATCAAAAGAAAAAAACATTGTAACTGTATATTTTTGTTTTCTCAAGCAAAGCAAATTTTAAAAGTCCTCTGAAAACATATCTTCTTACATTTATGGTCATAGACAACGTATGTTGAAGATATTAATATTATTGTCAATGTTATTGCCTAAGCAGTAAATTAAAAACATGGGCTATATCAAATTTTTATAATAACAAACATAATTTTGTTCCCTTTGTTTTGCGTATGCTCGTGTCACTTACAGTTAAAGTCCTTCTCTGATTTTATTATTGTTTGCAAGGTTGCAACGTTACTTTGCAATATTTTAATGCATCGTTTTTCCTTCTGGAGCATCAGTGAGCATTTGAACCTTCTGTAATAGTTACATATGAGTCCCTCCGATGTCCTTAGTGTGAAAAGATAGATCTCAAAATCATACAGTCATTGTTGGAAAGGGTTCAAATCATGGGCGTAGCTTGTAGGGGGGCCAGGGGGGCCTGGTTCCCCCATAGCGATTTAAGAATTTTACTAAATATTTATTTATAAAGTTTTTTCTATGAAGTAAAAATGCATATAATGCAGTTAATAATACATGTAAAAGTGAATACGTAAAAGTTAATACATTTTAAATTGTTATTGTAAATTAATAAATCAAAAGAAACTTAAAAGGTGCATTCGACTTCATGCAGCACCGCGCAGACCGATCGGCGGCTGACTTGAAGCAGTGCATGCCGGTTAGAAATTTAGTCCGACTTTAACCGGTGCCGACGCCACATCACTGTCACGTGTGGCATCAAAATACCGCGATAGCGTTTCGAGAGCAGCCGGCTGACTCAGCTGGTGCAGCTTTTTCAGAGCGACTGCAGGAGTGCTGATGATGACACAGCTGTTTCACGATTGGCCAAATTCACCACATGACAACAATGACGTGTGTTTCTAACATCTTCAAATCCAATACTGCTCATAAATCTGTGTTTTTAGAACAGTAAAAGCTTTTTTACTGTCGTCGCAATGTTATATTGAGTCACGTTTATCATGAAAGCATATATACCCCCACTTTATTAGTATTTACGTAGTATATATTTACATTGAACTTTATTCTTGAACAGATGGCGCTGTATTAAGCAGTATATAAAAAGTGTTTCTACTGCTCATGAAAACGTTTCTGAAACGTCTGAGTATTTGACAAATATTGCATTTAATTCACTTCATCTGTGGTAGAGTATGCAAACACCGCATGAGCGTCACTAACGGGAGCAGAAAGTGTCCGGCTTGACGGCTCTACTCTCGTTGACCGCCATCTGTAGCTGTGCTTCAAGTCGAATGCACCTAAAATCTCCCTCAATCTCATTTGCGTAAGAATTGTCACGTGACGAATCTGCATTTTGGTGGATAATAGACTTAACGGTAATGCTTGCCTGTTGTGTGGAATAAAATGATGTTCTGCGTTTCTAACAACATACACAAACTGCAGAGAAATCTGGAGTCAACGAAAAACTCAGATGAAGATATTAATGCCGTGCTTAATGATTCCGGACCAGACAATGAGATAAAGGTGATCCACAGGACGCAGCCGGTTTAGCCGCACACTACTTTTATACCGACCATTTACATCCAAATGTTATTTAATTTTCACAGAACACAACCTTTAAATAGATTTTAGAATATAAACTGTTTATCGTCTATTCAATAAGACTAAATAAAAAGTGTGCACCTCATTGTGCATTAACTTGAATCAAGCCCAACAAATGTCTGTTTTAAAAACAGTGGATGAGTAATTCACTCCTTGATTTGGTTAATAAAAGCCTCCTTTGAAATCGTTTTGACAGCAATGTTTATTGTGTGTGGCAAAATAGAAGCGCAGCTGTAATTCGTGGGCAATGTATGTGGTTACCATGAAAACTCACGCACTTGCCACTGCTCTATGTGAATATGTAGATTTACTATAGCAAAACTAAAATGTGTTTAAAAGTAAGTCTGACCAAATCCACCGGTTCGGTTTGGCCCCCCCAAACTCAAACGTCAAGCTACGCCTATGGTTCAAATACACAAAAATGCTGGAAAACCAAAGAATTTGTGGGTCCTGAAGGATTTTTCTGAAGAACAGCAGGCAGTTAACTGTTCAGGACAAAACAGGGACTCATGAACAACTATCACTAAACAAAAAAATACAGCTTTGGATCATTCAGGTAACAACACAGTATTAAGAATCAAGTGTATGTAAATTTCAGAACGTAGTTTTTATACATTCAACTATATGTAAACATCTTTTATGCGAAATCTTATTCAGGTCAGTATTAAATAAACAATAACACATTTTGTATGATCCATCTTATTTTGGTAAAATTAACATTTTGCAGATTCTGCAAGGTGTAGGTACACTTTTGACTTCAACTGTATATTTAATTTAGTGTTTGATAACTATTAAATTTCTGTATATTTCCTACTCGCTGAAGGGCACAGGTATGACATATTATAATGGGTTTATGTAATGATTGTTTTAAATTCACTTAAATTATGTAATAAATGTTATTTTTTAAAGTCTAATAAATGTTAAAAATTATAGCTTTCAGTTATACTGTAATGTTGAATGGCTATAGTCAGTGGTTTAATATTAGGAAAAAAATAAGAATTTCCTAGAGACATCAGTAGTAATGGTATCAGTGATATTCGCCTTCAGTCATAAATAAGATGACATTAAACAAATATTTTAAAATATAATACAAATATTGTGTGTGTGTGTGTGTGTGTGTGTGAAATAAAGAATTTACAGCTGGTAGACTGTCTAAATTCTTACACCATTGGCAGTTATTGTGTATGTATTTTTAAATATTTGTGTGTTAATATTTATACGTAACAACATGTTCTGTTATAGAGAGGAGAGTGAGAGCGTTTTGACGTTGAAGGGTCTCACTCCGACTGGCATGCTACCCAGTGGCGTTCTGTCTGGAGGCAAAGAGAAACTCCAGAATGGTGAGATACACACACACAGGTCCTTGTGGTCAGGAATATGTAAATCACTTGCAAACTGTGAAATCATATTTCTTGGCTATTAATTTCACAGTATTAACCAGCATATTTTTTATACAATTTAATTTTAATTTGTTCTGTGACAGACTGTGAGTAGATTTCCTAAGTTAGTGTTTTCACACTTAGAACAACCTTAACACATACAACTACACACATATCTAATTGATATTTATTCAGTATATGCTCTGTGCACCCCCTGGTGGTTGTTTTATGAAACTTATATTATTTCCTCTTTGCTTCCTTTTCTTTGGCTTCTCTCTCTCTCTCTCTCTCTCTCTGTCTTTTCAATCTTTGTCAAATATTGTCTTCTCTTCATTCTCTTGTCTCCCTAGAAACTGCAGGTATAATCAGTTGTGCAAGTATAATTCCTTCAGATCATCTGTTCTTAAGAAACACAGTTTCACTCTTTGCCGCCATTTATATAAAGGAGCCCCAAAGGAATTAATACAAATGCTTTTTTTCATGATAGAGTCATGACTCCAGGAACATGCTCTCAGTTTATTTTTAATCTCAGATTCACTGTGTCCAGTATTATTACCACTTTTTGGTGGATAAGATATCAGTAAGGAATCTTAAAGATTTCTGAGAATACTATTGCAGGGAAATTGACTACAATTAACATAAGGGCAAAACTAGCACATTTAGATGTATTGATTGCTTTATATGAATAAATACTACCTATAGTTGTACTATCACAAGAAAAATGTAACCTTAATATATATACTGTTATGGACAAACAAGATGTGAAACATGCGGATCCATTCGCAAGCTTTATTTAGGGACGTGGTCAAAACAGGTGAGGGTCAGATGATGGCAAACAGATATATTGAGGGCAAGACACCAGAATAGTCCAGTGAACGGGCGTGGGGTCGATCTCCAGCAAACAAAGTCTAAACAGGGTAATCCAAAGAGTACATCCAAAACACAGGCGATTATCCAGGCGAGGGGTAAACAGTATCCGAACAGGGCGAGACGAAGGGGTAATTCGAAATACACAGGCAGTGATCAGAACAGAGAAAACAGACAAAGCAAGACTAAGCTAAGACTAGGAAACTTAAGCAGGCTCTGTAACGTAGCTATCACTGACTAGCGATATGTGCATTCAATGCTTGGCTGTGAGAGAGAGGAAGTCCATGGCTTATGTAGGGTGTGTGATTGGTTACAGCTGTGTGCAATCAGTGCAGTGGATGATGGGAAATGTAGTCCGTGGTGATGTGCAACAGTCTGTGTAGTGAGAGAGTCAACATGATGGATGAGTGACCTCTGGTGGCGATCGGACTGAAGTCCATGGACAGGATTCGTGACATATACATACATATACATGTCTGACCCTTGTCTCTAAATGGATCATTACAGACAAGGGTCAGATTGAAGGTTGGAAATAATCATTTTTGCAAATGATTATTTCCAACCTTCATTCTGACCCTTGTCTGTAATGATCCATCCTTAAAGCTTGTCAGTAAATGCCCACTATTATAATTGGCTAACGTTTATTGCATAGGAAAGAGTATCAATGCCCCACCCACGTTTACATATACTTAAAGTGTTATAAACAGTATCCATACAAAACCTGATTGTGTCATTTAGACACAAAGCATTATGAAATGCAGTTGGCTGCTTCATTATTCAACAAAAGTTTCTAATGTGTTATCATATTATCATATTTTCATATTATCTATCATGTTTATGTGTTATTATGTGTAAAAAGGTGTCAGACATTACATTTAATCATTTGGCAGATTATAATGGTACCTCTATATATCAAAAGTGTAGTGAATTTGCTTTCACCAACCTAGAGAGGTGAAATAGTGTAGTGATGGGTACTCACGTCACCAATGAATTTATGATTTTTGAATCACGTGTCACTTAAGGTGTGATTATGAGTACATCACATAAGAAAGATTGGTGGGATCTCTAACAAGTAGAACCTCTTTCTGTATCATCAACACAAGGAAGACACAAGTATAATAAAATAGATTTATTAACAAAAGATAGACAAGAGTAATCAACAACTACTAAATGAATACCATGAATGAAAAAGGAATAATGAGCATAAGATGCATAAACTGCAAGTAATTATGTTGGGTGTTGCAATGTCAGAGCTACGTCTGGAAAGATAAACTGCTGCTACTCTGAAACAAATAAGATGAAGAACCTTATTATGCATCAAACAAATACTTAAAAGATTATTTGTTATCAACTGCAATCAGCTATATAATATCTAATGTAATATCATGTATAATCATATACTGATAATATACAACAATGCCAAGGTCTCTGGAGGAGGTTTGGATAAGTGATAGTTAAGTTCTCTGTAGTTGAGTGAGCAGTCTGGTGGTGGTGATTTCATCCACTGGTTGTGCTGGCACAATGCAGTGGGGAAAGGAGCAGGTATCTGATAAGTACCTTGAAGTGAAGGTCTGCTCGCCGGAGCTTAACCTTGTTTGTCTGTGTGTCTTCTGCCTCTCTGGGCTAGAGACAGAGCATGGTCAATCCGCTTTGTCTCTCTAGGATGGAGACTCAAGACGTGCTTGCATCTGTTGTTGTCTCGCTGGACGAAGACTCTAAATATCAAAAAATCTAAATATATCTCTCCTCACAGGCTGGAGGCTCAGAACGTGGTTGTATCTTTTGCTGCCTCACAAGCTGGGGACTCAGGACTTGGTATCTGCTATTGCCTCTTCCCACATGTGCCAGAGGCTTAGAATGTTGATATTTCTGTCTCTCGGGATGGGAGACTCGGAACAAGTGTATCTGCTAGTGTCTCCCCCTTGCAGGGCTCAGACTCAGAACGGATATCTGTTACAGTCTCTCTGGATGAAAGACTCAGAAAGGGTTGTTTCTGTTAATGCCTTCCCTGCATCAGGCCAGAGACTCAGAACAGAGGTTGATATGCTATTGTCTCACCCTTGCGGGGCTCAGACTCAGAACGAGTGTAGCTGTTATTGCCTCTTCCCTCACGGGACTCAGACTCAGTATGGAGGTTGATCTGCTATTGTCTCACCCTTGAGGGGCTCAGACTCAGAACGAGTGTAGCTGTTATTGCCTCTTCCCTCACGGGACTCAGACTCAGTATGGAGGTTTATCTGCTATTGTCTTACCCTTGCAGGCAGGAGACTCAGAACGGATATCTGTTACAGTCTCTCTGGACGAAAGACTCAGAACTTGTTGATCTGTTATTATCCCTTCCCTTTCAGGACTCAAAGAGAAGGTACCTTTATCTCTTTCCAATGAGGAGGAGATTGCAATTTGGCACTTCTCCATTTCCAGACTGTGATTGGCTGTTTCCATCAGAGTGGGGGGACATGGTTTCCTCCTGATGAACTTATTTGCATAGTCCAACCACACATTTAGAAATGTGTCACTGAAGTTTTACCAATGCATTATTCACTTACTAAACCACAATCAGAATACCTTTGGCAATGGTACAAACATTGAGTCCAAACATGATGGAAAAAGATTGAACTGTCATGCATGCATTAATTTGTCCATTAACAGCAGAGTTTGTGTAAGATGTTGCACTACACATTGCTGTCACTGAGAATACTTATTTCTCTGAATAAGTATAAAATGTGTGTATTGTATTTTGCATTAAGGTTTGAGAACATAGTTATGAATGGATTTGGATGGAATTCTGTGATCTCTCTTTGTTTCACTCACTGCTGCTGCGTCCAGAGGTCCTAAGGAATTTTTATGGCAGTCATAGTCCAAAACTTCGAAAACAGTCTCAAGGTGGGTGAAGGGCAAAAACGGCATTTTGACCAATGATAATTCCTGTCCTTTCTGGGCTCTGTACCAAAGATTATCTTCTTGTCCTCTAAGAGGTGTCTGGCTGTTGTCCTGGCATCTTTATCTGATTAGTCCACCAAGATCTAATCAAAATGTAGCAAACCTTTGTCCACTATTGTGGTCAGAGTGGGGCCCTGGAATATGCTGTCCACAACAAAAGATCAGGGACAATTTATGTCATGACCTTTTTTAATTGTAAACTTATTTTCAGTATTACTATTTTTACTGTATTTTTGATCGAATACATCCAGCCTTGAGCATTAGAGAGTAAACTTACTGACACAAAACTTTTAAACAGTAGTATAATTTTGTGTTTGGAATTTGGGATATGGAATTTGGGATATGTACTTGTCCCCTTTTTTTGTTTTTTTGCTTGATACCTGAAACAGTTACTTTTTTATGTCATACCAATAAAACCATGATTGATAGTCATTGCAGGTGGCATTAGGCAAAGGGGACATTTTCACTCTAGAAAGCATTTTATTTATGCAGGAATAGTTACCACTATTTTTGTTCCAACTTTCCTGAAGAGAAAGACAGAATTTTAATTGTGTATTTTAATTGTGCTGAAGGTTACTTTTGGTAACTAGCATAAAGACAGCATATTTGTGCACTAGCACATGCTAACAGACATGAACTAAAAACAAAAAGCTGCAGCTGATTTCATGGGGTCACCTTGTAATTATTTAATAGGATGGGAGTGCCATGATGCTGGACATAGTGAATCAGAAAGGAAAGAATGTTCCTAAAACACACAAAATACATTTTAGGTGCTGTTTTCTCATCATTACACAAAGAGGCATGAACAAATATGTCATTTTCAGCACATTATAAAGTGATACTTTATTGAGGCTTATCTTACATCAGTAATATCATGCCCTTTTACACTGAATACACAAAACTGACAAACTGTGAATGAAAGAGGATAATTGAATAATTGCTCTTGTCATTTTCAAATCAAGGCAGAAATCAAGCTTTCTCTTATCATACTGACATGTTCTGTCCATTACTTTATTTGGCAAGACTTGATCCTATACAGTAAATTCACTGCTTGTGTTTTCCTTGAAGTTTAGCTTTATTTTTAAATACAATGTTTAATTAAACATTACACTATGTTACCCAAATTTGATATGAGTGGCCATGTTTGCATGTGGCTAGCTGGTTTGGGAACATGTCAGATGTAGAGTGATGTTAGCAATGTTCTGCTACAGCATTGATAGAATCACAAAAGATGCCCAACCATTATCTCTACACGAACATCATTGTGCTTCTACTTGCAATGTTGTGACCCCCATTACTGCTGAAGTCTTTATGTGTGTGTGCATCTGCATTGCTGTTTTGTAGTTTTTACAGCATATTCTTGTAGTTGTATATGATTACTTGTGATAATTGTGGTAAGTGTTGAATGTGGATTGTGTTGAATATAGACAATGCTGAGGATGGCGGTTTGTCAGATTCAGGTTAGCAGACACAACTTTAATGAAGACCAAAACACACACACACACAAAGTTGCTTATCCAAGTTGCTGTAAAAACCCTTGAAGCTTTTGGGTATTTCTTCCTCTTGCTTTGGTGTTACCAGTCATGATAAATAATGACATTTAGTTCTCCTGGTACATTATGCAGATTTTAAACTAAAGTAATGAAAGACACAATCACTGATCTCCTTTATATCACTTGGATTGCTTTGACTGACCATTAAGTCTGACGTACTTTCACTTCCTCATTAAATTCCAATTTGTGTCGTGACTTTTTGTGTCCCACAACCATTGCTCATAGCGCGAGTCAAATCTGTTTACATGTCACGTTGCTTCATCTGAAACTAACTACCCATTGTTCATGCTGCTCTCTCTACCCTCTAATGTCCCCCTGTCTTGGCCTCGTAGTGAGCCTAGTGTATTTAATGATGTAAAGATGTTGTGTGTCCATTTGGGTTCTTTTTTCTGTTCATCTGACTGGACAAATGTAACATGTTCTGCTCACCTCTCTTACTCGTTTTGCAATTCCCCTCTTCTTCTCTTCAGCTACTATTGAGGCTATAGAGGCAGATAAAGGTAAATAGGTCCATGGCTCCTTCCCCTCTTTCTGTTGCATTTGTGCAACAGTTAAAGGGTTCATCCATGTCCATGTAGTTTGTGTAGTGTGTTGAGCGTTTGGCCAGATTACACTGTGCTGTTAGTGTGTTGAGCAGAAGTAAGAAAAGAAAAGATGAATCACACACACACATACACACACACACACACACACACACAAACACACACACACACAAACTATGATTGTTTTAAAGGGGATCAAAGAGTTCTGGACAAAATATGTTTACTCGATGGAGCTATGACCAATAAACTCATGGTAACATAATGCAGAGAGAATGCACAATAGTCATATTTCAAAAATACAATTTAATTGTATTTACAATAAGAATGTATTTTCTGCAAACATAGAGTGCTTATTTGTGGCACAAACACCGAGTCCTATTCATGCAAAATAGTGTTTTCATCATCCTAAAACTGCCTGGACCCCTTTACAACAATAAGCTGATGTAGTTGTCCTTTGTTCTTGCACACATTTTCCATTTAAATCGCTTAATATTAGCTCTAGACTCAAAACACACACATTCATTTGTGGGTCTCCCTTGGTTAAAAAGAATGAAAATTTCAGCAAGAACAATATCAGCTGCTTGCCAAATAGCAGGTTTGTAGCTGCTATTTACAGCCTGCGTGTTCTGTGGTTGTTCATGAACATTTCTCCTAGAGGAAGAGGTGCCAACTGTGTTGATACTCCAGTCCATTATTTTCTTTCACTTTGTGGTTACTCTGTGACTGTTTCATGTCCTTGTGTTTCTCTTTGTAACACTGCTAATAACCTGTATCTAATGCCCTGTGCTATGCAGCAACACAGATCTTGTTCATTGTGCATACAAGAACCTGTGCTAAATAGCTGGTGAACAAAAAAAAAGATCTTTGTATTTCCCTGTAGTTTGCTGCATGTTTTTATAGGTGTAACGTGGTTAGCTTAGCACCAAGTTCCTTGTTGGTATTATATTAGTGTATGTTTGCCGTCATTCATTTTTGTTTGGCTATTCAGATGACTTCATCCTCTAGTTTCATCCTTGAACTTTTATTTTTGAACGTGGTGCGAAGCTCTGTTCTAGATAGCCAGAGAATGCTCAGGTTTGTGCAGGATATCTTGAAAACATTTTCAGTGAGTGATGCAGGGAACACTACTTCATTCCGAGGCCCTCCAGAACCGAGACCGCCCAGCACTACCCCAGTAATCTTGCAATTGACCTATCGGTAAGCCCCGCCCCCCCTTAGTTACTGTTGCTCCCTCAGACAAACAAACGGAGCTGCTCACTCTCTTACAATGACAGCTGTCTAGTGTGAAAACCTTGTCCCATGATGTTGTTGAAGAATTTTGGACACAGAAGGGCCACCATTCAAGTGGGAATTAAATATTCCATGGAGGGATATATAAAATATTTGAAAATAAATATGGTGAGTAACTCAAAGCGAGGGTTAACAGATCACAATGCAAGTGAGAGAGGCCTCATGTTACGGTCGTCACGATCACGAATGACAACATGCAGGATCAACACTGTTCATGTACTGCATAATACAATTAAATTAATGTACATTTAACTAGTTTAATATCGCGAGGCACTAAAATGTACACCTTCGTTTATGTGTTTTTGACCTACACTGTACAGTACAGAACAGAACAGGTTTTTATTTAGGTTTGTACATTAGCATGGACTCATTAACTTTAACGTTAGCTAGTTTTAGCCAGCGATACCTTGCTGAAACGCAAGATGACATTAACGTTCTGCTTGAGCAGATGAAAATTGTAACTTAATGAGAGTATGACAACCAGAAAATTAACGTTTTTGTCTTCATTGGGATTGGGGTTGAATGCTTAGGGACATTTCGCTCTGTTTTGTTTGGGTTTAGGAAATGTAATAAAATAAATTGTATTGCCTATCCTCTCAGGATACCTGGAATCAGTGTTACAAGTACCCCAGACACATCGTTTTTCCATTTTTGTAGCATAAACCCCATCAAACCGACGCGAGCTTCAGATCTTCCAGTGTTTCTCTATGGCGCTGAAACCTAAAGATATCAGAGTTCCGCTCCCAGTGCAACTGATACTCGACTGCCAATGGCTCATCTGCGTTCGAGGGGAAGGGCTTACCGATAGGTCAATTGGTGACCACTGTGGATATTTTGTTTCACCTTATATATACTTTATAATATCTTGCTTAAAGTACTTTGCAAGAATTGTTGTCTATGTGACATATATCTTTTGTGTGTTAGTGTGTGTATATATATATATATATATATATGATAAACAGGGCTTGACATTAACACCCCCCATCCCGCTATATGCAAGTGGATTTCAGCTGTGGCGGGTAACATGGTCACTCCCACTAGTCACTTCGGCGGGCTGAATTTTATATATAGTAACAGAGATAGACATTAATGCTTGTCTAGGAAAAGTAGATTTTTTTGAAGGGGCAAGTGAAAGAGAATTTTACTTGCCCCACCAGACAACAAACTGGCTGTCCGGATGGCGTTAGGTAGGTCATTCCACCAACAGGGTATGATGAAAGAGAACGTCCTGGAGAGAGATTTTGTGCCTCTCTGCAATGGAACCATGAGCCGCCGCTCGTTTACTGACCACAGGCTTCTGGAGGGGATGTAGACACTTAGAAGAGAGTGGAGGTAGGACGGTGCAGAGCCTGTGACTGTTCTGTAGGCAAGCACCAATGACTTGAACTTGAAGCGAGCCGCGACCGGTAGACTGGCAGAGAGATGAGAAGCGGTGTGACATGGGCCCTCTTGGGCTCATTGAAAACAAGATGTGCTGCTGCATCTTGAATCATTTGCAGAGGTCTGATTGGGCATGTTGGGAGTCCAGCCAGAAGAGCATTGCAATAGTCCAGCCTAGAAATGACAAGGACCTGGACGAGAAGCTGTGTTGCATGTTTGGACAGGAAGGGTCTGATCTTCCTGATGTTGTGTAGTGCAAACCTGCATGATCGTGCTATTTTTGCAATATGATCTTTAAAGGTCAGCTGATCATCAAGGATCACCCCAAGATTCCTGGCTGAACCCGATGGGATTATTATTGTTGATGAGCCCAGTTGTATGGTAAACTGGTGCTGTACTGATGGAATGGATGGGAAGATGAGAAGCTCTGTCTTTGCCAGGTTGAGTTGCAGGTGATGTTCTTTCATCCATGCTGAGATGTCCGCCAGGCAGTCTGAGATATGAACAGGTACCGTTGGATCATCTGGTTGAAATAAAATTTAGAGCTGCGTGTCATTAGCATAGCAATGGTAGGAAACAAATTATGGGTCCCAGTGATGTAGTGTATATAGAGAAGAGGAGGGGTCCAAGAACTGATCCCTGAGGAACGCCAGTGACCAGTTGATGTGATTTGGATACCTCTCCTCCCCAAGACACCCTGGAAGACCTACCTTGAGGTAAGACTCAAACCAGTGGAGTGCAGTTCTGGTGATGCTCAGCGATGAGAGGATGGACAGAAGGATTTGATGATTAACAGTGTTGAATGCAGCAGATAGATCTAGCAGAATGAGAACTGAAGATTTGGACTCAGCTCTTGCACTCCATAGAGCTTCAGTGACTGAAAGCAAGGCCGTTTCAGTTAAATGTCCACTTTTGTATCTGGATTGGTTATTGTCCAGCAGGTTGTTCTGTGAGAGGAAGGAAGACACTTGGTTGAACACAACACATTCAAGTGATTTTGCTATGAACGGGAGGAGAGAGACGGGTCTGTAGCGCTCAACAAGTGAAGCGTCTAGTGTCTGCTTTTTAAGCAGTGGGGTTACCTAAGCCTGCTTGAGTGCAGTGGGGAAAGCAACATGTTAAGCAACATGATTTGACCAAAAGCCTAGTTAAGCAACATGATATGACAAAAAGAGTGCAGTTTATCCTGAAAACCAGTATGACTGCAAATTTGACATTGATTTTATGCTAGAGTTACATTTACATTGTCATTTAGCAGACGCTTTTATCCAAAGCGACTTACAAATGAGGACAATGGAAACAATCAAAATCAACAAAAGAGCAATATGCAAGTGCTATGACAAGTCTCAGTTTGTGCTCGATTTAACGAAAATAGTTTCAAACAAAGATAACAGCATTAGTCGCACATGTCTGAGCAACACACATGGTGTTTCGTTACCAAATGATTCAGTGTATAGAACGAATCATTGATTCAATAACCCATTCATAAAGACAGGTTGGTTCATTCTTGAATGAATCAGATGTCTGAACGAATTGTTTGAATGAATGACTCAATGACTCACTCAATAAGACAGTCACTTGCTGCCATCTGCTGGAGGTGTACTTTCATATTTAAAAGTATTTCATATTTGTATTAGAAATAAAAAACCTTTTAATTTAAAATTGTAATTTAAAACATAACATTACTTATGCATTTGTAATTTTGCAGTGTAAATGCATTCATGGCATGCTACATTTGAGCTTCATTACATTTATCGGTGTAAAAATGCATCTAAATGCCACTTCATCTGCTTCACTTTATTCTGCAGTGGATCTGTTTTGTTGATTCTGATTTCATTTGTTTTGTAACAGTCCTATAGTGTCTCATTATATTAACTGTAATTATTAGTAAAATGTAACTATTTGATATGAAAAATTATGCATACATTTAATAAGGTTAATAAAAAGACTGCCTTTTATATAGGTAAATATGACCTGGAGATCAGTTTAAGTAAATTTTAGTATGCAGTCGTGAACTTATCATATAATCATATGAAATGTAATTTCCCAGCAACAATATTATGACCGGTGAAAATGCTGAGTGGCTAGTAATTTTGAAAAACCACTAGCCACAGTGGCTGGTGAGCAAAAAAGTTAATGTCAAGCCCTGATGATAAATATCATACTACTAGTTCTCTGTTACTTCAAACAGTTAAATTCCAAAATAAACTAAGCTGTTTGTACTTGTTATACCATCTTTCTTTCTTTCTACCACAGCAATTAAAGGCTTCTCACCTCAGCACAAGATCAACAGCTTTGAGGAGGCTAAAGGGCTGGACCGCATCAATGAGCGAATGCCACCCCGCCGTGACGCCATGCCCTGTGACGCCAGCCTCAACTCCCTTAATAAGGCTCTGTCATCAGAGACCAATGGCACTGAGGGCAAGGCCTGCAGCGGCAGCGGTAATATCCAGTGATCCCGCACCGTTCCTGCACGGTCACCGCAGCGGTTAAGCCCCTCCCTATCTTTTTTCATGCCATAGTTGATAGGAGGAAAGGAAAGATTTTGAGTGTAGATTTTGATAAAAGGAGAAAGAGAAGAAGGACAGGAGAGAAGAGGTGAGAGGGAGAGCAGCATTTTAAACATAATTCAGAGTGATACTCACTAGTCTTTGGATATGCCTTTTTTTTGTTCTTCTTTTTTTGGCTTAAAAACATGAATATTTGTCATCTGTTCATTCTTTTCTGATTGATTTGGGAGGGGGCATGATCTTGATTTCGACACAGGGAATTACAGCAGGCAAGAGATCTTATGTGAAAACACCTTTACTTATTGGATATAGGATTTTTTTTCTCTTTTTGTGTGTAACTTCTTGCAAACTATTGTACGTTTACAAAAATACAGCACTAAAAATGGACAGAACGTAAAAAAAAAGGTTTTTAACAAAAAGGGTGTACAAACTAAGGACTATTTATTAATACCTTTTTGCTACTCTTATAAACTAGCTCTAGAGTCAATTAGGCAGTCTTAAAAGAATATTGCAACATTGTTATAATGCCAAAAATTTAATGTTTTATGGTTTTGTACAGATTATGCTTACCTCAGGTTTCTTTGGTGTGTGCTTGGATCCTACTTTCTGTATTATTACAAGCTAGCTTGATGAATATGAATTTTCTTGGAGTTTAAAAACTGGAATATTTTTATTTATTTTTTTGCATACTGTCTTTGTTTTATTTGGGTGGCCTGGGGGTGCATTTATTGTGGCTTGCTGGAAGTTCTGTGATTTTCCTCCCCCTTTTTCAAATATTGAGAATAAACCATATATGCTATATATATATATATATATATATATATATATATATATATATATATATATATATAAAAAAAAAAAAAAAAAAAAAAAAA
>NW_015505852.1:467139-478525 GCF_001515645.1 Sinocyclocheilus grahami
ATATATATATATATATATATATATATATATATATATATATATATATATATATATATATATATAAATAAGAAAAGAAAGAAAAAAGAATAAGGAAAGTGAGAAAGAAAAATTGATTAATGGACAATATCTGCCTATGCATGTTTTGTAAGACTTGATTAAGAATATTGAATTACCTTAGCTGCCAAAGCCTGTTTTTACCTGTAGTGTGCTTAGTGGACAAATCCTGAAAATGTACCACCATTCTTAGTTATAACACTTGGAAAAGCTTTAGGCTTGTTTTGTAATCAAAGCATCTACTAATAATATGGATGAGGAGTCATGATTTTAAACAAATGCTTGTATGTGCACCAGTAGTCAGAATTAGCATGTTTAGGTGTTAACTTGAAATAAGCTTGTGGTTCTCTGATGTCAAACTCAAAATGCATGATGCTGTTAGTGTCATACAAGGTTGCCACAGACAAAAGTGTAATTTCCATATTATTATTATTATTATTATTAATAATTCTGCTTTGTATATCAGTTTATTATTGCTAAATACTTTACAAAACACAAACTCCATCAATGTTTTTTTTATTAACAAATGCTTAAGTGCCCAAGTAATTCACTACACAAAATGAAGCCTTGCTTTTATAATTTTACTTCTGAACTGTTGGCAGATGAAGCATGCACTCGCAGCTATGAAAAGGTATTTTATATTACTGTTAAATAAAATGTGCATGAAATTCAGTTTCTCAACTTTTTTTTCTCTCAAGCAAGGGCTTGTGTGAGTATACTTGGAATGAAACGCTTATGATTGAGAACTTTTGCAATGAAAGCATTTATGTGATTTGCAAAAACCTAACCTTTCTCAGGAGAATAAGAATTTAAAATGGGGGGAAAATCGTATTATGAAATAAAAAAAATTCTCTAATACACATTGGCCGCAATTAATCATACCCTTTATTCAATACTTTTTGCAAACTCCTTTTGCAGCTCTGAGTCTTCACCTATAATGCCTGAAGAGTTTGGAAAACATCTGACAAGAGATCAGAGAGCATTCCTTCATCCAGAATCATTCCAGACCCTTCCGATTTCCAGGTCCATGTTAGTGCTTCTCCTTCGTTTCACCCCACTCATTTTTACAGGCTTCAGGTTGGGCTGGGAGATATGGTAAAAATAAATAAATAAAATAATTTTTTAGAACGACTGACTGATTTTTAAATTCTCGATTTTTACGATTTTTAACTAGTCAACTTGAAAATGTAACTACAACATGATTCAAGTAATTTTTTTGAAATTTCTATTCCAAGTGCACCACATATAAAGTTGTCAACAGGCAGGGGGGCACCCAATCAGATGCTTGGTCCACCCTGGCCCCACACTACATACAACACAAAATTGGTGCAATATTCAAATTAAGCTCCATATATTTTTCTTTTTTTGTTTTCTTACTCCCCGCTCCCACAACGTGTGTCCTCCATGCACTCCTGCCCACACCTGCAAACTTGCTAATATTGAATATAATTTTCGCACTATCAATATGCATTGAAATTGGTTTTGAATAAGTGCTCGTGCTGTTCACTTTCACTTTCGATTTTGTGATCGTGCAGTCTGTGTAAAGGGAGCACATATTACAAGATCATATTTGTCAATGAGTTCAGGATCTGTTGAACAGCAAATCCCCCAGCATGGTCTTGTCGGTCAGCTCTTCTTACTCTCGATCAGCCAAATCTGACTCCTGCAGCCCGTTTTGGATGCAGGGTTGTCATTTCTGCGTTTTTTTCCACAGAAATGGGCTACTTTTAAACTGTTGGCACGCGATGGCGCCGACGCTGATGGCTGCCTCCGTGGCGTGCTCCGCAGTTGTTTTTATGTTTTTGTTATTTTGTCCTGTCTTTAGTTATATCCCTGCAATCAGTTTCACCAGAGACTAATTGCTGGACATTCGGAAGTACACACCACCCGATATTTCACCGGTTTTCGATTTCTCTGATGTTTTGCTGGACATTGTAGTCGGGGGAGCTGCGGCGCTGATCAAGCGCTTCAGGACGCGCAGACGGGGGAAGTGAGCCGGCGCGCTAGTGAAGCTCAGGCAGCGCGGATTCAGAACGCCATTGCCTATAGCATCCATCTGGCAAACCTCCGCTCTCTACCCAACAAAACGGACAAACTCCTTCTGCTCTCCAGGACAAATAAGGATTTTTCAAACTCTGCTGCTCTGTGTTTCACGGAAACCTGGGTGAAAGACGCCATTCCGGACAGCGCGTTGAGTCTCCCGGGCTTTCAGCTGTTTAGAGCGGATCGCGACGCAGAATCGCGGTGGCAGGACATGTTTTACATCAATGAGAGGTGGTGTACAGATGTAACTGTGTTAAAGAAGATGTGCTGTTCAGATCTAGAAGTGCTCTTCATTAACTGTAAGCCTTTCTACTCGCCGCTGGAGTTTTGCTCATTCATTCTCGTCAGTGTCTACATTCCTCCGCAAGCGCACGTGAGTTCTGCTTTACAGAAACTCGTTGATCAGGTCACAGAGACAGAACAACAACACCCAGACTCTGTTTTAATAATTCTCAGGGACTTTAATAAAGCAAATCTCTCCTGTGAACTGCCAAAATACAGACAGCACATCACATGTCTGTAGGATATCAGACCGAATCAGAATCACTGTTACACCACAATAAAGAATGCATATCACTCTGTAAAGGGCTGGCAGAATCACTCTGGACCCCTCACATCCAGCACACTCCCTCTTTGAACTGTTGCCATCTGGTCGACGCTACAGAGCACTGAGCACCAGAACGACCAGACACAGGAACAGTTTCTTCCCTCAGGCAATCCATCTCATGAACTCTTGACAATAACTGTGGAACACGCACTATTTATTCACTCATACACTTATTTATCTAACACACATACTCAGTCTACATTTCAATTTACACATAATATACCTGTACATACAACTGTCTATTGTTATACACCTGTACATACAATTGTCGATTTGTATATTTTTATTCCTTATTTACTTGTTCTATTTTTTATTTATTTTAATTTTTTTATTATCTGTGTTTTTTTTGTTCTGTCACTGTCATTCTGTTACACTGTGGAAGCTTCTGTCACAAAAACAAATTCCTCGTATGTGTAAACATACCTGGCAATAAAGCTCATTCTGATTCTGATTCTGAACTGTTGTCATTGATTCATATTCCCCTGTGGGTTAAAGGCACAATATGTAAGTTTTCGTCGCTAGAGGGCGCATATGCAGAACAAACAAGATACAAAGGCGTAGTTTGATGACGCCGTGACTGTGTCAGACTATGTTTCTCTCTTGTGTGTGTTTTGCTCCCCATGTGCCTTCCTTGCCCTAGTTTCTCCATGCCCATATTTGGTTAGTTTCCTCTTTCTGTCCTGATTATGTTGATTTAGTTCTATATGCCTTAGCTGTGTGTTATTAATTATCTCGTTTGCCTCCCGATTACTTAAGCCCTTTGTCTCCCTGTTTCTAGCGTCCGCTGTCTAATGTCATTCCATGTTCCAATCTGTATCCCTGTTGGTTTATTTATTAAAGTCTGTTTTCTTGAAGTTTACTCCTCGTCTCCTCGCTCCATGTTCCAGTGTATCGTGACAGAACAGCGGGCCGTGACAGTAAGCGGCACCCCTTCTACCCGTGTTTGTTTTTCATTTTTTGAAAAGTGTTTTTTTTTCCCATTTGTTTCTCCCCGCTCAAATGGAGGAATGGGCGATGTTCATTCGCCATTGCTCAGGCAAGCCACGACCCTATCGTCTACGCGAGAGCGTTCGTGCCGCTCGCCCTTGCCAGCTCCCTCGATGGGGAAACCCTCTTGACTCTGTTCCGGCTCGGGATAACATACCATCTGTCCATGTAGCTCCCGGAACCCCTCCGCCAACCGTTCCACAGTCAAGCCTGCCGGCCACGGCTCACACAAAACCCACCGGCCGTTCAACAGTCAAGCCTGCTGGCCGCTCTGACAGTATTTTTTTTTTTGCTTCATCTGACCATAGTCCCGTTTGAAGTTCTAGTAGTGTCTAGCAAATTAATATGCTGTAGTTTGGTTTTGGATGAGACTTTTCTTCATTTTTTCTCAAAACCCTCCAAAACAACATGTGCTGTGCTGTTTGAACTTTTTTATTAATGTGGGGCAGGTTTACTAAATTAAGTGCATTTTGCTTAAAACAAGTAAAAGTATCTTGTTTTAAGAATATTTTACTTACCCCACTGGCAGATAATTTTACTTGTTTTAAGCAAAATTCAGCTAATTTAGTTTTCCCCCCTGGAAACAAGACTAAATATCTTGTCATTTTGCTTATCTAGTAAATGTATCTTCATTTAAGAATTTTTAGATATTTTGACTAGAAACAAGACAAAAATACTAAGTAATATAAGCCAATTTTGCAGTGCACAACCTCTTCCAGGCAGATTTGTAACATTTTCTGTTGATTAGAAATTCTTAATTATTGCCCTGATGGTGGAAAATGGAAATTTGCTTTAGTAATGCTTTAGCTCTTCTCTTACAGCCACTTTCTAATTTGTGAATTTCAATCTTTTGCTGCACATCATAAATATATTCTTTGATTTTACTCGTTGTGATCACTGATTAAAGGAATTTGGCCTTTTTGTTCCCTCATATTTATATTCCAGTGAAACAGGAAGCCAAGGTTGGATAATTCCATGTTCCTAGTCACCCTGGTGTGATACAAAATGGGAAAACTTTTAGAGAACATATGTATTTCATAATGTGATTTTCCCCCACTTTCATTTTTTTTTACTTCAATTGAAGGTTACATTTTTTAAATATTTTTGAATGAAAGATCAAATGGATAAACAATGCACACTTACTTTTACTGCCATCTTTGATTATGAATAATCATGCAATCCCTACATGCTGTCCTCTGACTGAATGCCACTGCAGCTGCTGTATGGTGAGCTCCTGCAAGGGCAGCGTACTGTGGGCTGCCAAAAAAAAATTTTATGTAGATCACCTGAAATTTATACTGAAGGCTTGTATGCCACAGCAACTTCCCTCGAAGATCACGTGGCTGACAGAGTCACCTGGAAGTCCACCTGTAAGTCTACCTGTAAGACCGGTCTTGATGTCTGGGAAGTGGCCATGACCCAGGCGGCAGAGGAACACCACCACTGCAGGCATACTGCTGTACTTGTCATCCCAAAGGGTCCGAAGTGTCAACACTGTGGGGGCATCTGCACCTCAGAGTTCAGTCTCCACAGTCATTTACGTGTCAACTTTAAGACTGATCAATAGCAGTGCATCATCCTCATCGTAATCAACAGAACTCCAAGAGAGACATGTATGGCAGCCATTCTATTTCAGTAGCTATGTTTCCATCCAACGATTCGAATTTAACTTATGTGCAAAACTGGAATATCACATAAAACATTTGCGAATAAAGCAGTTTCTATCCAACGAATCAAAGAAAACCAAATTGTCACTTCCCGATAAACTGGCACTAAATATCACTAAGAAAAGTAGGAGTAGCCACTTAAAAAAATATATATATATATTAGGGGTGTAACGGATCACAAAATTCACAGTTCGTTTAGATATGACACAGTGGTTTACGGTTCGGTACGTTTATGATACAGCAAAAATATAGAAATGCCAGAGATATTTCCTTGATTTTTACAAATATTTTATAATGATTTGTTACGGTTTTTGATTTGTTTTGCCCTGTTTGAATCAGTAGGAAATGCCTGCCTAAATGCTGTGGGAATTGTTTGTAGAGTGTGTGTATCTCCTTGTTTTCGTCTAGTTCCAAAATTCCGATATCGATAGGAACAATATTTTAAAAAGGCTAAAAAAAAACTTCTGACTGCACAAATATATTTATGTTCACCTTTTATTTGTATCTAGCCTTCATACAAACAAAAAAATGTGAAATCACTGTCAAATAAATGTAAGACTCTCAGGCTTGCCTTAATATCTTTTAACTTTAAACTATAACATAGGCTGATTATTCTTATAGATTGTAGCAAAAGGGCTTCAGCCAGGATAAAGAATATGAAAAGTGCTCAGAGTTGTTGCAGGAAACAAAAACAAAGAGTGAGCAACAACAAAAACATGTTTCTGGAGACGGGCTCATTCTGTGCCAGCAGGAGGCGCTTAGTAAGAGTGGTTTCCCCGGTAATGGCTGTACTTAAAGCAGAGCTCCGCTCATGAATGCTACTTTATCAGATAAAATGAAAATGCCATCGAAACTTTTCTGAAGACAGTTGGTTCCCTTCAAAGATACAGTACATTCATATAAAACACCTGCACTGAGTTTTGATTTTGAAACATGAAGTGCTCATGTTTATTCTACGAAGTCAAACGCCTTTGTGGCAATTCTAGGATTTTCATTTTAGGGGGGCTCAGCCCCCAATGAGGGTATAATATAGCCTATATATACAGGGCCGGATTAACATAAGCCCCAGGGCCCGTGGATTGAGGGGGCCCAACGTGATTGTGGAGGAAAGAAAAAGTAGACCTAGAATTGATTGGCCATCGGGACCACCCAAGCTTTCTCCGGTGTGCTGATTGCCGAAACCCCACCACGCCCCCACATATTAAGCGCTGTTATTAAAGCCAAAGGATACATGTATCCTACATTAGTTCTTGACACAAACGCACAAGAAAGATTAATCCTTGTTTAGTGTCTGCGCTATTTCAGTCCAAAAGATATGAGCGTTAAAAATTTATTTTACTCATTTACACTAGCGTTGCAAGTATCTTTTAATCGCCTCTGCTTTACTGTAGCGCATGGGAAACAAAGACTAAAAGCCAAGTGGTGAAATGGCACTAATGGCGCTTTTCCACTGCATGGTACGGCACCGTACGGCTCGGTACGGTTCACTTTTGGGGGGTTTTCCACTGGGTACAGTACCTGGTACCTGGTACTTTTTTTAGTACCACCTCGGTTGGGGTTCCAAGTGAACCGTACCGTTACCAAAACGTGACGTGTAAACTCTGCTGATCACGGATTGGCCGGAGAGAATCGTCACTGAACTTGCGACACAAACGCAAAAGAACCGCTAGATTTAAATCAGCACAGCCAGTGAAGGATCGAATGCAACGGTTTTGAACGAGCGCACCTTTTTGTAACAACCAAAAAGTTTTGTTGTCTGTTGCGGAAGAACAGACGTTCCTCTTGTTGACAGCAGAGGACCTGATGTTTTTGATTAAACCATTAAAATGGAATACAGAAAATTTTAAATGGAAAGCACAGAATTTGGGCCATAAGAATGTAATTTTTGTTAAACTTTTAATAGGCCTAAATTGCTGTAAAAATTAAACAAGCTTCATGATTTTAATTAATTAGACATGTTTTTTGTTAAAACCCCCCTAAAGTGAACCGTACCGAGCTGTACCGTGCCTTACCATGCAGTGGAAAAGCGCCATAAGACATAAGTATTTAAGCCTTTAAGGATTAGAATGAGAGCTTGTACTCGGGTCAGGACAACAGAAGTATTCTACTGCTACCACCATTAAAGATCCTCCTATTTCCTTTTTTTTTGTTATTGAAGAATGTTGGTAACCAAACTAATTTAGTATTTTTTTTCTATACTTTGGAAGTCAATGGGGATCAACAAATGTTTGGTTTCTAACATTCTTCAAAATATTGTCTTTTATGTTCCACACAAGAAATAAACTCATAGAAGTTCGGGACAACATGAAGGTGAAAAAATGGCAGAATTTTCATTTTTGGGCAAACCATCCCCAAGTCTAGGGATATGTCTAAGTCTAAGTCTAAGTCCTGTTATGATCTTACAAGTTCAGTGTTTTAAATGGGTTCCAAATTGAAATCAGTGGTTACTAAAGAGACAAGATATTACTCTGACTGAAGTTGTTTCAATTTGTACTTACCTCAGACTAGTCAGCAGCTTAATGTCCTTATATCTTATATATAGATTCATATCCTTTATATCTTTAAACATACAATGCTTTAATAGTACAATAATATAAGAGCAATCAATTAAACTGTGCAATACTCAGATCTATATTTTCTACTGTATAGTTTCATAAGCAGAGTATATGTACAAGTAATATTAATTTTTAAGATTTCACATATGCTTTTATTTCTTTTTTATATGTGAGCAATGGTAACTGTAAGGATAAAAGAAACTCAGATACTTTGATCTCCTGAGAAACAGACAATACACTGGCATCTTCAAGACACCCCACAGAGGGGTGGTGCAGGAAACGCCTCTCTCACATATGCATCAGTGCCTTTTCATCTCCTCCCTCCACTGGATTCACTCAGAATGGTCAATAGTATAATGTTCTATATGAATGCAAATAAGATTTACAGTCATGTTTGGTTTCATTTGAATAGTCTCAGGGTGAGTGGTACAATGGTCTTAATCTTACAAAAGTAGACTAAAAGATAATACAGGTCCTAAGAGTTAAGAGATACTTTGATTACTGTAGAGGGTCATTCCATGCAAATTACCTTCTGTTCCCATTGAGGTGTAAACCACCCAGATCATGCCTCCATTTGGGGGATGTTTTATCTTGGTTTTGTATTTAAAGGATTGTAGCAAAAGGGTCAACGCGATTCTGTAGTCAGAGAGCCCGTAGTATGGAGTGTTTCCACACACTCAATACTATGTATTTTCCTAAAGTCAGGTATGAATCCTTTATTCTTAGATTTGTCTATGAGAATTTGATGTTTTGTATTGATTTGATATCTTTGAATATAATTGGCATACTACATATTTACCTGACTGATAATAAATTGTTACATTTGATTTATTCTGATATCACATAAAACATTTGCGAATAAAGCAGTTTCTATCCAACGAATCAAAGAAAACCAAATTGTCACTTCCCGATAAACTGGCACTAAATATCACTAAGAAAAGTAGGAGTAGCCACTTAAAAAAATATATATATATATTAGGGGTGTAACGGATCACAAAATTCACAGTTCGTTTAGATATGACACAGTGGTTTACGGTTCGGTACGTTTATGATACAGCAAAAATATAGAAATGCCAGAGATATTTCCTTGATTTTTACAAATATTTTATAATGATTTGTTACGGTTTTTGATTTGTTTTGCCCTGTTTGAATCAGTAGGAAATGCCTGCCTAAATGCTGTGGGAATTGTTTGTAGAGTGTGTGTATCTCCTTGTTTTCGTCTAGTTCCAAAATTCCGATATCGATAGGAACAATATTTTAAAAAGGCTAAAAAAAAACTTCTGACTGCACAAATATATTTATGTTCACCTTTTATTTGTATCTAGCCTTCATACAAACAAAAAAATGTGAAATCACTGTCAAATAAATGTAAGACTCTCAGGCTTGCCTTAATATCTTTTAACTTTAAACTATAACATAGGCTGATTATTCTTATAGATTGTAGCAAAAGGGCTTCAGCCAGGATAAAGAATATGAAAAGTGCTCAGAGTTGTTGCAGGAAACAAAAACAAAGAGTGAGCAACAACAAAAACATGTTTCTGGAGACGGGCTCATTCTGTGCCAGCAGGAGGCGCTTAGTAAGAGTGGTTTCCCCGGTAATGGCTGTACTTAAAGCAGAGCTCCGCTCATGAATGCTACTTTATCAGATAAAATGAAAATGCCATCGAAACTTTTCTGAAGACAGTTGGTTCCCTTCAAAGATACAGTACATTCATATAAAACACCTGCACTGAGTTTTGATTTTGAAACATGAAGTGCTCATGTTTATTCTACGAAGTCAAACGCCTTTGTGGCAATTCTAGGATTTTCATTTTAGGGGGGCTCAGCCCCCAATGAGGGTATAATATAGCCTATATATACAGGGCCGGATTAACATAAGCCCCAGGGCCCGTGGATTGAGGGGGCCCAACGTGATTGTGGAGGAAAGAAAAAGTAGACCTAGAATTGATTGGCCATCGGGACCACCCAAGCTTTCTCCGGTGTGCTGATTGCCGAAACCCCACCACGCCCCCACATATTAAGCGCTGTTATTAAAGCCAAAGGATACATGTATCCTACATTAGTTCTTGACACAAACGCACAAGAAAGATTAATCCTTGTTTAGTGTCTGCGCTATTTCAGTCCAAAAGATATGAGCGTTAAAAATTTATTTTACTCATTTACACTAGCGTTGCAAGTATCTTTTAATCGCCTCTGCTTTACTGTAGCGCATGGGAAACAAAGACTAAAAGCCAAGTGGTGAAATGGCACTAATGGCGCTTTTCCACTGCATGGTACGGCACCGTACGGCTCGGTACGGTTCACTTTTGGGGGGTTTTCCACTGGGTACAGTACCTGGTACCTGGTACTTTTTTTAGTACCACCTCGGTTGGGGTTCCAAGTGAACCGTACCGTTACCAAAACGTGACGTGTAAACTCTGCTGATCACGGATTGGCCGGAGAGAATCGTCACTGAACTTGCGACACAAACGCAAAAGAACCGCTAGATTTAAATCAGCACAGCCAGTGAAGGATCGAATGCAACGGTTTTGAACGAGCGCACCTTTTTGTAACAACCAAAAAGTTTTGTTGTCTGTTGCGGAAGAACAGACGTTCCTCTTGTTGACAGCAGAGGACCTGATGTTTTTGATTAAACCATTAAAATGGAATACAGAAAATTTTAAATGGAAAGCACAGAATTTGGGCCATAAGAATGTAATTTTTGTTAAACTTTTAATAGGCCTAAATTGCTGTAAAAATTAAACAAGCTTCATGATTTTAATTAATTAGACATGTTTTTTGTTAAAACCCCCCTAAAGTGAACCGTACCGAGCTGTACCGTGCCTTACCATGCAGTGGAAAAGCGCCATAAGACATAAGTATTTAAGCCTTTAAGGATTAGAATGAGAGCTTGTACTCGGGTCAGGACAACAGAAGTATTCTACTGCTACCACCATTAAAGATCCTCCTATTTCCTTTTTTTTTGTTATTGAAGAATGTTGGTAACCAAACTAATTTAGTATTTTTTTTCTATACTTTGGAAGTCAATGGGGATCAACAAATGTTTGGTTTCTAACATTCTTCAAAATATTGTCTTTTATGTTCCACACAAGAAATAAACTCATAGAAGTTCGGGACAACATGAAGGTGAAAAAATGGCAGAATTTTCATTTTTGGGCAAACCATCCCCAAGTCTAGGGATATGTCTAAGTCTAAGTCTAAGTCCTGTTATGATCTTACAAGTTCAGTGTTTTAAATGGGTTCCAAATTGAAATCAGTGGTTACTAAAGAGACAAGATATTACTCTGACTGAAGTTGTTTCAATTTGTACTTACCTCAGACTAGTCAGCAGCTTAATGTCCTTATATCTTATATATAGATTCATATCCTTTATATCTTTAAACATACAATGCTTTAATAGTACAATAATATAAGAGCAATCAATTAAACTGTGCAATACTCAGATCTATATTTTCTACTGTATAGTTTCATAA
>NW_015505852.1:478982-481967 GCF_001515645.1 Sinocyclocheilus grahami
TTGGGGGATGTTTTATCTTGGTTTTGTATTTAAAGGATTGTAGCAAAAGGGTCAACGCGATTCTGTAGTCAGAGAGCCCGTAGTATGGAGTGTTTCCACACACTCAATACTATGTATTTTCCTAAAGTCAGGTATGAATCCTTTATTCTTAGATTTGTCTATGAGAATTTGATGTTTTGTATTGATTTGATATCTTTGAATCACCTATGGAGATAATTGGCATACTACATATTTACCTGACTGATAATAAATTGTTACATTTGATTTATTCTGATTACTCTGAAATTATTTTCATAACTAGATTAAGTGAAGGCATATGTTTCCGCAAATCTGCGACCAGGGTTACGTGCATACTAGATCTCAGATTAGATGAAGCATGGGGCGCATCAGGTGAGGTTATGGGTTTCTGACTAACCGCTCGACCTTAGTTTAAGTTGTACTCAGTTACGTTAACCATGTATATGATTTCAGCTTTAATTAAGTTGTACGTAGTTATACTAACTATCAGGGTCTAGCCAAGGGGTTCTAGAAAAAAACGCTCATTAATGTTTGGAGCATTAATTAAGTTGTACGTAGTTATACTAACTATCGGGGTCTAGACAAGGGGTTCTAGAAGAACCTCTGATTAATGTTTGAGCATTACATGGGTAACTGTAGGGGGCTAAACAGACCTACTATTTAAAGCATATTAAATAGTATTAGCCACAAACCTCTGGCTAAGGATCAAAGGAGTTTGTGTGACATAGATTACTAATGAACGAATAAATATAAGTAAAGAGTTAACTAGAATAATCAAATGTCAGAATAATTAGAGACCGACAAACAACCAATTTGCCTTTCAAATTCAACCTAAATTCGTGGTCATACTAAAATGGAATCAGATTTGAGTTAAACCTAAATTGAATAACTCTGCGCGCTGAAAAGACCAAACACGCAAGAAACCTTCATCCACCACTGGATACAAAGTGGTGACCCCCGACATGATCTCCCTACAAAGTGGTGACTCTCGACGTGATCTCCCTACAAAGTGGTGACCAGCGACGCGATCACCTTACAAATTGGTGACATTTTTTCAGCGCAATATGGATTTGCACCGAACAAAGGGTTTGATCATCTCCTTCTCTTTCTCCAGCTGCTGTGGTAAGTAAATTCTTATTTGCCCTTTAGAAATATTGAGGGAAAGACAGACGCATCCCATATATACACATTAATAGAATGAGTCAGAATACTCATATTGTTAGACCGGAGACCGGATCCGGTAGGTTTGAGAATTAGACGAAACCACGTACTTGTCAGGGACATGATAGCGGCAGCGTAGACGAGGAATGACATCCCTTGTTCTGAAATGGAAATATCTCTTTGTTTGCCTAAGCAACAAGAGATGAAACTTAAAATTGGAATAACATCATCCAAATTATATTCTGGTACTCAACAGAGAGTCATAAATTAGAACCTAAAGTTTTAAACTGCAAACTGCCTTCTCTATTGTTTTATTTGCTTCATTGCAATAAATGAGCAACATTTTAATGAGAATGAACAAACAGAAGACAAATTAATTTTAAAAAATTGGAAAACTTGTGATTGAATGAAAGGAAGGCAATTTAAGTTGATAAATTTATATGTGAAAAGTAAGTTGGGCAAAACAGAGTGATAAAATCACAACACAGATAAAAGGTCAAAATTATACATCAGCTCTTGAGGACTAACTAGGCTACTACAAAGCAGAACTCCTTTTGACTACAGTCAAACAAGAGATGATAAGCATAAAAAATCTGAAACTGATACACAGATTGAAAGTGATGATTTTATAAAACAAATGACTTTGTTTCTGAGAGTGGCTCAAAGCTGAGTCTGAGGATACACCCACTCAGAAGACTCATGTTTTTCTCCCTGTTGCATGGGAGGTGTTTATGGCCAAATAGTAACAAAACAATCCATTGCGTCTTTCATGTGTAAATAATACCTAAACCCAGAAATCAGAAAAAAGAAATCAGTTGGAGAGCTCTGTTGAACACTTGGCAAGCAGAATGTTTTATCTTTTATATAACCTTTTTTTTTAATATATATAATTAGGTATCATTTTAAAGCTTAGAAATTCAGCTTTCGAATGCATCCAACCATTTTGATCAACTCCTAACCAGTGCTGCCTAGTTCCTCTAAACCGGAGTGTACCGCCGACGGGCGCCCCCTAGCGAAGAAAAAAAATATTTATATTTAACACGTTGAATACAGTATTTAACACGCTGATTTTAACACGTTGTTGACGCGTTAAAATTCACGTGTATTTGGCCCTTTTGGCCTTCTATACACGCACGTTTTGGCCGTGTTAGTAAGTAGGCGTCAGTTTTTGCCTCAAAAGACGCACAGTTTGACCGCATTAAAGGGGTCATATGATGCTATTTTAAAGATCATTATTTTGTGTATTTGGTGTAACAGAATATGTTGACATGCTTAATGTTCAAAAAACACATTATTTTTCAAATACTGTACATTATTGTAGGTCCTCTATGCCCCGCCCGCTCTTTACTGAACAGACTCAAGAAGCTCAAGCTGCACTTGTACTGTGCATTGTTTCTATGATTGGGTCTATGATTTCTATGAAAGACATTTTAATGGGCAGTGTTGGGCAAGTTACTCTGAAAATGTAATTAAATTACTGATTACCGATTACTCCTTTTAAAAGTAATTATGTTACTGTTCTGATTACTTTATTTCAAAAGTAATTAGTAAATAGTTACATTACTAGTTACTGTTACTTTATTCTCCATTACATTTATAAAATCCCAGCATACACACTCCCGATAAGTATTCGTTATTAAAGCATCAACTTTCACAGAACACTGTAATTTTTAACTAAAGCAAGCGGCTGCTGCGTGCGTGCATGGTTTGGTATTGTAATGGCAGTGAGCGCTAGCAGCCAGGTGCATTATGGGTATTTGTTTAGAGTTGATTTATGTGTTAATTAAGCAAGATGGTTGAGTTTTT
>NW_015505852.1:500797-508410 GCF_001515645.1 Sinocyclocheilus grahami
GTAAAAGCATAAATATTTCCCCAAATGCTCACACAAATGCATCTTACCTAAATAAATTTAAAATGTTTACACAAATATGTATATATAAATTTCTTGAATTCATTTCCATCACACATTTATGAATAATGGTACATGTATTTATGGATCGTTGAATCTGCATTTGCAAATCATCACACATGCGTGGACTGCTTTGAATTTGTGTGTGGTATTTTTGAGACCTTCCTGGCAGGTTAAGATTCATAAATATCTTTTTTTGGAGGATGTTCCGTTCAGCCAATCGCGGTGAGCTTTTAATCCACCAATCAAAACGCTCTTTACTGAACAGACTCAAGAAGCTCAAGCTGCACTTGTACTGTGCATTGTTTCTATGATTGGGTCTATGATTTCTATGAAAGACATTTTAATGGGCAGTGTTGGGCAAGTTACTCTGAAAATGTAATTAAATTACTGATTACCGATTACTCCTTTTAAAAGTAATTATGTTACTGTTCTGATTACTTTATTTCAAAAGTAATTAGTAAATAGTTACATTACTAGTTACTGTTACTTTATTCTCCATTACATTTATAAAATCCCAGCATACACACTCCCGATAAGTATTCGTTATTAAAGCATCAACTTTCACAGAACACTGTAATTTTTAACTAAAGCAAGCGGCTGCTGCGTGCGTGCATGGTTTGGTATTGTAATGGCAGTGAGCGCTAGCAGCCAGGTGCATTATGGGTATTTGTTTAGAGTTGATTTATGTGTTAATTAAGCAAGATGGTAACGCCCCTTACCATAATCGCAGCTTCAAACTTTCAAAGTAAATATCAAGACAGTTAATAATGTCTTATAGTTTTACCATCAGTTCAAGCCCAAAAGGGCAACAGAGTGGCGTGACAGACACAGTGATGATGCAGTACACAAGCCGAGGTTAAGACAGCTGACGTGTATGGAGCCAGATCGGCCTCAAAAATAACACATTTGCAAAACAAAATTCATAAATGCACAGCACAATTTACATTTACAAAATCCGATTCGTAAATTCACACGTAAAAGCATAAATATTTCCCCAAATGCTCACACAAAAGCATCTTACCTAAATAACTGAAGTATTTACTAACTCCGTATTTACAGTTGAAGAAGAAAGATAGCAGCATTACTCCGTGCTGATTTGTATTGTGAGTGCGCTCCAGTTCACAGAGACACTCGGGCATTTGCGGTGTATAGGACGCGAATGTTCACACTCTTCAGTAACCAAAATTTAAAGTTTGTAAGTGATGATCGATATAGTATACTCTATAATTACTATTATGAAAATTATAACGCATTAAATTACTCCTTTACTAAAAATTTAAATTGTATTTACAATTGAAGAAGAAAGATAGCAGCATTACTCCGTGCTGATTTGTATTGTGAGTGCGCTCCAGTTCACAGAGACACTCGGGCATTTGCGGTGTATAGGACGCGAATGTTCACACTCTCCAGTAACCAAAATTTAAAGTTTTTAAGTGATGATCGATATAGTATACTCTATAATTACTATTTTGAAAATTATAACGCATTAAATTACTCCTTTACTAAAAATTTAAATCAAATGTCAGTAGCGTTACTGCTAAACACTGGTAATATGTATTCTTTTTTTAGCACCTGATTACAATTTCTACAAAATCACATTATGATTTATATCGTTCGCACAAAATACAGCTACCCGGTTAGCCTGCTGTCTTATACACCAAAGTTGCTCAATCTGTAATGTTATCAAATAAGTATTAAATGTCCAGATATTTCATTTAATAACAACAATTATGTAATGTGTTCTGTTGTTGTTGTTAGTAGTAGTATCAGGTTCGCAGTAACTTTTGATTAATCATAAGAAAATGCCATCAGATAAAAAAACGACTTTACTCACTGGTTGAGTGTGGTTTTCATCCTCCATGCTAAATCTCTTTGAATTTACGAATCGGATTTTGTAAATGTAAATTGTGTTGTGCATTTATGAATTTTATTTTGCAAATGTGTTATTTTTGAGGCCGATCATGATTTCTGACAGGCAGTTCACTCTCCTGTGATGTGACCCTGTTCCTCTCTCACACACACACACACACACACACACACACACATCAACCCTAGAATGAATAAAGAAACAAATTAACCATTTGTGATAACAAATCACAAATGGTCATAAATATTTATTTAAAATCTTAAAAATTGTAACTATTCAAATGCATATAGAGACATATAAGTTATGTTATGACCCTGTATAGTTTTTTGCTGTTCTGTCCCTGTGTTATTTTGGGAGAGTCTGTGTGTAACATCATCTGATTGCCTGCTGCTGGCTGCTGGCTGGCTGGTGCTATAACAAAATTATGTTTAAAAATTAAAATGTTTGATATTCATTACTTTTTTATTATTATTAATTTCTTTACCCTTAAACTTGTCTTTAAGTTATAGTGGCAAGAACAAGTTTGTGAAACCTTTGAAAAAATCATTGTCTTGTTGCATCACAGGTTGAAGACATTCTATATTCTCCTGTAAAATCCTCTCCTCTTGTCTGTTGATCTGACCAGTCTGACATGCAGCGCCAACAGTCAAGTGCTTCCTGATAATCCAAAGAGATTCGATGAACATTCCTGTGTAGATTGGTGCTATTTACTGTTGAACTTGTCTTTAGGAGCCATAAATCAAAAGTGGCAAGAATAAGTTTGAGAAACCTTTGAAAAAAAACCAGACAAACTGAATAATTGTTCACACACAAACAATTGTACTTTTTACATTTTTTTTTTTCAGTTGTAATCATTCAATTGTACTTTTTACATCAATTCAAAAGGATTTCAAATATTTCTTTATTGTTGGTTTTTATTTGTGTGCTTTGGTTAATTGTCTTGTTGCATCACTGCAACTGCAGCATGCTGTCCGGCATTGAAACATTTTCTGATGGCACATGCATTGATGTTTGTTGCTACCAAAGGACCAGAAATGAGTATATTATTATATATTATTATATAATACATTATTATATACATTATATGATACATATGACACAGAAGATATAATAAAGCATGTGTGTCTCCATTGTAGTTTCATGACAGATCATTATAATTCCTGACCCCTCTGACAGACATATCTTCTTAAATTATCAGTTTACATTTACATTTAGTCATTTTGCAGATGCTTTTATCCAAAGCGACTTACAATTGGGGGATACATACAACGATTCTTCTTAAAGAGGCAAACAGATACAGGAAGTGCCTATAATACCAAGTTTCTAGACATTGTTCAAATAAGTACAAGCTAGAAAGAGAAGGAATAAATAAAGAGATAGAATTTTTTGTCAGGGATTCAGCATTCCGGATAGGGGTGGGAAGATCGTTCCACCAGATCGTTCTACCATCAGTTGACTTCTGAAGCCATGACTTTGCAAGAGACATTTGGAAAACGCATTATGATCAGGAAAGATCATAAAACAAAGTGAAAAGTGCATGTTTAGGACTATAAATTAGGACTATAAATAGGCCTGTATTTTCACCTACAGATAATGGAATTAAATTCATCAACATAGCCTACGTTTTATTAGCCATCCATTCAACATCCACTGATTGCTATTGTAAGAGATTTTTTTCCATATAATCTAATGATTTCAAGTTGCATTAAGTCAGCCATCGTTCTTATAAACGCAGCATATTTTGGACATAACTTATTATCACAACATTCAAATCTTCATCAGTGTGGTTAGAAGAAGCCAGCTGCACGCAGTCAGAATAGGTCATTTGGCAAGCTACAAAATTTCTAAGAGCCATGAAGCTGTTGGTTTCTACCCGTTGAACTAAAGAGAGAGAAACAAATCATGACAAATCATGACATCACACACAACGTAGCAATCCATTGATTATCCTCACGATCAAATATAAAGTTGACGTTTGCATATGTATATGGCAGTGTACCATTCCTTCACGAATACGACGTCTGACGTTAGTATAACGTATACAAACGTCAAGTTTATTCGTGATCGTGAAGAATGTCGTAATGGTACACTAATACATACGTATGCAAACATCATACGTAATATTTGTTCATGAGGGATAATACATTGTGTTACGTAATGATTTGAATATAATACGTCAGTGCATGTCCTTTTTGCTTGTTTTGCTTAGCTATAGCTATAGCGGTAATTCTGTTCCTAGTTTTTAACAATAGAAACGTACATATATTTTCAACACAGGACCACATGAGTTTTAGCAAATATTTATTATATCCACTTAAATTCCTTTGGCGCGACAGATTTGCCTGCTTTACTACTGCAGAGATAACAAACCCACAGCCCACTCACAGAACCATTTCACAGGGGTTAGCTGCTTGCCTGATCGGACTAGAGAGAATAAAACCCAAATTCAGATGTGCAGTTTACCCTTGCGGTGTACAAAGATGGTTTAAGTCCTTTCATCACTGTATGTAAGCGTGGAAAATCGAATCCATGCGCGACTTCAAAATATTATGCAGCAATATGCGTTCTTCAAAAGACAATGTAATAATCAATAATTCATCATAGGCGTAATTTGCGGGTGGGACGGGTAAGATATGCCCCCACCACTTTTTCAAAGCCGTTGAAAAAAATATAGCATGCAGAAGGCTTATGAGGCAATTAAAGGGGTCATATGATGCTTTTTTAAAGATCATTATTTGGTGTATTTGGTGTAACAGAATATGTTGACATGCTTTAATGTTCAAAAAACACATTATTTTTCAAATACTGTACATTAGTCTATGTCCTCTATGCCCCGCCTCTCAAACGCTTCGTTTTCTACAAAGTCCCTCCTTCCGACAAGCGCAGTCTGCTCTGATTGGCCAGCTGACCCAGTGCATTGTGATTGGCCGAACACCGCAAGCACTCGTCGGAAATGTAACGTCCCTTACCATAATCGTGAGCTTCATCTAAATAATGTCATTAGTTTTATCATAAATTCAAGCCCGAAAGGGGAACAGTGTCGCGTGACAGACACCATGATGAAGCTGGTATGTGTTTGCAGTACACAAGCCGCGGTTAAGACAGCTGACTCTTTCAGTAGTGCTTTTGCTTTCGCCTAGAAACAGCGTCTCCCTGACATGGCTGCTTCAACACTAACTGCGGTTACTGAAACCACGCCTTCTTTCTTTACGTGAACATTTGTGCGGCATTATGCAAATATTTCCACATAGTGAGGTAGATATGTGCTGGCTTGTTAGAACGAGCCGTTTTAGGGGGGCGTGGCAGAGTCTTAACTTTGATCAAGTATATCTCTCTCAACTTCAGAGATCTTATCTATGCACAATCAGCTTGTAACACTCCAAAGAGAAAGGAAAACTTGAAATCGCATCATATGACCCCCTTTAAAGTACGCATCTCCAATCCGTTTTCTGTGGTTCTTAAGAGGATTCGTGAGTTGACGAAATCAACGGTATTTTGAGTGGTGAGTGCACTTTAATGCCTCTGATTTTGCATTCATGAAATTAAACATATATCTGTCTTAGATTACATCAAGGCAAAACACGTTGGAAATATGCTCTCCAGAGCGCAAACACAAATGCGCACTGCTCGTTTGCCAAATCTGTTTCGTCAGTGTTATTGCAAGGAACCACCCAAATTGGCTTAACTACGGAATCCAATTGGTGGGCGAATGTATAATGAGCGTTCGGTCTTTTACTTGCGCTTCTGCAAAGTTCACTTAATTTATCAGGATTTAGTTTCAATCTAGTCTAGCTCTGTGTTTAATCTGACTCCAATTTCAAGTGATAATTAAATTTAGGCTGTATTTTTAATTAAAAACTTAATCACAAATATCGATTATGTATTAGGCTAATATAGATTTTTGATTATTCTAGACATCCCGTAGCCTAATTTCAATTATTCGTTCATTAAGGACCCGGCATCGCTTAGTAATTCAATTGGCCAACAGTGAACGCACGGACACAAACTCGCCAGTTCTCTACTTACTTCGGTAGGCTACTTAATGGAGGATACAGGGTGATTATTACCTTTAACCAGGTGGTATGCACCCTGCTAGCACATAACAAAAAGTGGACTTTTTTCTATAATCATGAAAACTGTAACTTGCTCCATTCGTAGGATCTATCCTGGACGCAGATTTGCGGAAACACCAGACTGCACTTTAATCTTCAAATAATGATTTCAGAAGAGATCAGAACAAATAAAATATAACAATTTATTATTTGTCAGGTAAAAATGTATCATCCCAATTATCATTAAACAAAGAGGGGAGAAGGGGGTCATAAATGAGCAAGGAGATAAGTTTGGTCATGGTGGTGTCATTTTACTCTCTTTGGAGATCTCTCCATTGTTTTGTTGCATGCCATCTGTTCGGTTTCATAAAGATAATTTGGGTTCTTATATTATTATTACAGCTTCAACTGAGGATTCTTCCTCTAGCACCTCCGTAAAACCAAGCCTGCGGGGAAGATACTTACTATGAAAATTGTCTTAAATTGTGTTATACTGCAGAAATCACAGTCTGAGCGCAATCATTTAAAAAAAAAATCTGAATAATGATCAATGATACGCACTTGATTTAGAAAATGGCTTAGAAACCTACATACAGCAACTGTCGGACCCGTTCGACATCTAGGCTACTGTAGGCCTACCGCTGCCGCACATGAGCTGTTGGTGTTGTGCGGCTACTGTACAGTACATTACGCATCCAGTCTCGAACGCAATGACCATAAAATGCGCACAAATTACTGTTTCTTAAGTCTGATGATGATCCGTAAGTTAATTTATACAGCTGCCTTTTCATCGCATCCTGATCCCGGAAAGGGAATCAGCGAGAAATGTATGGTTGCCATGACTATTTCACACACTGGTTACTTATCTATCATAAAAGCGCTTATTATATTTATTTTTGCAATAAGTTTTAATAATATTAATAATATTTAAAGAGGTTTACCGCACCACCACTTTTAAGACAAACTTACGAGACTGAATAATACTTATATATATATATATATATATAATAGGCCTACTTAGGTCTATTATTTTATGTGTTTTTCCGCTGGAAGTGCTACCACGCCCAGTGCCTACCTAGGCTAAATTACGGTGGCCGAGAGAGCTCAACGTGCTGCAATTTAAGAAAACACATGCAAATTGAAAAAACACCAGCAAATTAAGAAAACATCTTCATCAGTTTGACAACACATGCCCTGCAAATCCTCACAACACATGCAAATGAAGAAACGTGCTGCAAATCCTCACAACACATGCAAATAAAGAAACGCGCTGCAAATAGCACGGACCACAACGGAAATGTTTCAAGGGGACCCAACAAAGTGACGGACCCGGCTGGGATTTGCTTATTGTGCTGTGGCTATTGGTCAGTGGAGTTGTCGGTGAAGCGAAAGGTGAGTTTTTTTGTTTATTTTAACACCCTGATTGCATGATTCCTTTGTCTTTTGTATATTATTAGCCTAAATAATCTGACGAATTACACGATTAACTGTGAAACGTTATTATATAAGATGGCTAACTTAACTGAATATCCTCAACTAAATATAATTTCAAGGTTAATGAAAATCAATCCGCAATGCTTCATTGTTAAAACCAGGTCCAAATAAATTGCAGATTGACAGTAAGAATAATATTA
>NW_015505852.1:511372-525798 GCF_001515645.1 Sinocyclocheilus grahami
GAGCTCAACGCGCTGCAATTTAAGAAAACATGCAAATTGAAAAAACACCAGCAATTTAAGAAAACATCATCAGTTTGACGACAACATGGGCTGCAAATCCTCACAACACATGCAAATGAAGAAACGCGCTGCAAATAGCACGGACCACAACGGAAATGTTTCAAGGGGACCCAACAAAGTGACGGACCCGGCTGGGATTTGCTTATTGTGCTGTGGCTATTGGTCAGTGGAGTTGTCGGTGAAGCGAAAGGTGAGTTTTTTTGTTTATTTTAACACCCTGATTGCATGATTCCTTTGTCTTTTGTATATTATTAGCCTAAATAATCTGACGAATTACACGATTAACTGTGAAACGTTATTATATAAGATGGCTAACTTAACTGAATATCCTCAACTAAATATAATTTCAAGGTTAATGAAAATCAATCCGCAATGCTTCATTAATTGTTAAAACCAGGACCAAATAAATTGCAGATTGACAGTAATAATAATATTACAAATGTTATTCGGGCCCTTTTAGTAGGCTAATGAAAGAAAGGACAATGGAATACAAATACAACGTGCAAACTTCAGTCAACTTGTTTTTGTTTTTCAGATCAAAATGTATTGCCCTTTCTGTGGCATCCAATGGCCGACTTTGCCAAGATTTTGCAGTTCATGTGGGCGAGATGTAAGCTTTGTCGTAGAGAATGCCCCTAGAACGGCAGGTGATGACCAGGTGTCATGTCAGACTGTGCCCAGAGGTAATATTCTCTTACTGAGATCCCTATGTACTGTTCTGTCCATTAAATTATAAGAACTACATTTAGTTCATCTTTTTCTGTCTGTTTCTGATTGTGACAAACAGACTTTGTCACACATAATCACATGTATACTAATTTATTAACAAGTTGAACCAGGTTATAGTATGACATACAGAACTAAACACAAATACATTGAACATGTTTTTTTTTTCAACATCAACATTGACCTCCCAATACGACCTAACTGTTAAAAGTGGTACACTTAAATGCCCGTCCAATGCCAGTTGTTGTTCTTGTTCATTAACTAGATTTGTGCACAAATTGAGATTAAATACATACACCTTTAAAACTGTATCAAACCGTTAACTTGTTTATTTCTTTGTTAATGCTGATACATTTTTATGTTTAAGATTATATTTGTGGATTCCTGCATTCCTAATGACATTGTTCTCTTTTCCTTTCAGGCTCAGGAACAGTGTCAGATGAAATCACAGAGGCAGGCCTAATCCATAAATATTTCTCAGAGGGCCACACATATGAAGTGATCCTTGATTTTCTTGGAACAATGCATAACATTTTCATGAGTCTGAGCACCTTAAAGAGAAGACTAAGGAATGCAGGCCTAACCAGGAGGACAGACTATACTCCCATTGACACTGTGAATGCAGCTATAACACATGAACTGACAGGCTCAGGTCAGCTTTTAGGTTACAGAGCTCTGTGGCAGACATTGCGACAGAAGTATTTCTTGACAGTTAAAAGGGATGATGTAATGCATGCAATTCATAGACTGAACCCATCTGGAGTTCAGCTTCGCCATAGACACAGGTTTGTCCGAAGAGCATACTTTACAGCAGGACCAAACCAAGTGTGGCATGTCGATGGGTATGATAAGCTCAAAACATTTGGTGTTGCCATCAGTGGCTGCATTGATGGGTTTTCTAGGAAAGTGATGTGGCTCAGAAGTGGCAGCTCTAATAAAGACCCAGGGATAATTGCTTACCATTACCTGCAGTGTGTATCAGAGTTTGGAGTTCCAGCACGCCTTCGCACAGACTGTGGGACAGAAAATGGCACTATGGCAGCCATTCACTGTGCATTAAGAGCACAGCATACAGATGACTTTGCAGGAGCCCTCAGTCACATGTATGGCACTTCAACTGCAAATCAGCGAATCGAAAGTCGGTGGTCCTTTTTCAGAAAGCAAAGGTACAGGCCTTTTAAGATTAATTCCAAAACATAAATGTTATAAAATGTACTATTTAATAACTTAGTTTTTGTGTGTGTTGTCACATGACAGAGGGTTTCCGCTGTCGTTATTAGAGCTGCCACTTCTGAGCCACATCACAACATGTATAATATGAGAATAACACTAGACTAAAATGTAATGCAAATCTTTTTTACCTGATGCTATAAAGTTCTTTACATTGATATTACTTTTTTTTTTTAAAATAGGAATGCAGTTTAAATAATACCTTTTGTTGGAAACATGTTTTATAAATCATTTCCATGTAACGTTTATTCAGCACTTAAGTAAAACATTGTGTATACTTTCATTCCATCATTAGGACTCAGTTCTGGATTGATCTCTTCAGTGACCTGAGAGAGAGGCACCTTTTCAATGGCAGCCATGAGCATAAGTGCCTTCTACGGTATGTTTTCTTGAGCATCGTGCAGAAAGACCTTGATGAGTACAGAGAACTTTGGAATAACCACACCATCCGACCTGTTCGTCAGTCGTCTTGCCATTCTGGTAAACCAGAAGCCATGTATCACCTGCCTCACAGGTTTGTATTTAATCCATGCAATATGTGACCATGTTTAGTAAATATCAGTTTTCATTTTCACTTAAGTTTAATCATTAATGATGAAAGAAAATGTGATTGATTGCCTATATCTGACACAGAAGTGTATAGTGTTTGTATTATTTTAAATCAGAACTAGATCATTGTTTAAAAAAGAATTCAGATATTCTTAGACAAAAAACATTTACAATGCATGAAGCAAAAAGGGGGATTTTACTGATTCACAAAGTGTCTTTGTAGTAGAAGCAAATGTAATGACCATATTCAACAACAGATGTTGTCAACATTGAGGGTCAGCCTTTGGCTTATGTCTTCAATTTCAAAACTATTTAAAAATTGCGGCGTTGGGTTATAATCTTAGCATTTGTAGGTTTTATTATACATTTTTGTAATGAGTTGACTCAAAGTGTTTTGATTTCTGATTGGCCTTAGGTTTGATGCAAGGGACTGTGGATTCCCAGTGTCACAGGAATTTATTCAAGAGTTTGAGGGCATTCGGCCACCACAGCGCAGTCTTTGTGGTGATAGTAATCTCCAAGTTCATTTTTCGGACTTGCAGAGACAGAGTGGGCTTTCTCCACCAGTCAACTGGACAACTGCTGTTGAAAATTACATAACACTTAAAAATGTCCAGATTTTAAAATCATCAGTTCAAAGAACAACTTTATTTGCTCACTGCATATGTCATCAGTGTTTTACTGAACAGCAGTCATTTAAACTGTGTATAACAAAATCTTAAGTTTTGTGCAAAGAACATGCCATGCATTTCTGTTGTAAAAAAAAAATAGGTCCATGATGAAAAATGTCACTTGTGAAAAAATCTATATTATTCCTCAACTCACCAGTATATCAGTACAGTCTATTAACCTCAGTGTTCCATGTTTAACTGAGTAACTTGAAATGTGTAACTACCGGTATAACATAAGTGCACATTAAAACATACCTTATACAAACAAAATACGAAAAAAACAAAGTGGCATATTTTAATTTCAATAAAACTGTTTACTTGGACCTAAACACCAGAATATCAGCCAAAGGTATTTAGCTTCAAGGAAGCCCAAACCCAGGGGAGTTTTGCATGCCATAATCCATGGCTGCTTGAAACTCTTCATAACTGGGTAAGATTGGAATTTTGATTGTATTTATACATACATTTGCCATGGGAAATTGAGAGCTCTTCTGAAAAACTAGCTGTGGCTATATTGCTGCAGGAGGAATTTTCTTCAGCCCAGTTCCAAACATAAGGACATCTTCCAAAGAAGGACTTGCCTCTTTTTCTAGAGCAAAAGAGAAATGTTAGACATTGTTTTTTTTGTTTTTTATATTGTGGCCATTGCTTTTTTTCTTGTTGCTATATTCGAATCAGTGTAGTAATCACCTAGCAGCTATAAGGCTTTGAGCGCAGTGGTGATTTGGTGGTTTGTCATTTCTTCTAAATTTGCAATTGTGGATTTATCCCTTTGTGTATAACACTCATTTAAGGTTCCCTGAACTGACAAACATTTCTGTTACTTTATATCTCATCATTTGCTGCAGTGACAATTCGGCACATTTCTTATGATTTTAACTATAGATAATACCTTCCAGGTAGAGCAGATAATCTCGCCAGTAGCTCAGTACTCTGGCCTCCTCTTGACGGTTGGTGCTACCAGGCTGACTAAACTGCACCTGGAAGATGTTCTCCACAGCATCAGCTGTCAGCTTGTTCTCAGTGTAGCACATGAATGAGAAGAAGAGTGAAGGATGCTGTTCTAAGGCATTGACAAAATCAAGCGTTGCCAATCCCTCTTTGAACCTACAAAAAGTTCCATGTCAAAAAGTTACTACAAGGACGTTATGTGAACAACTGCTGAAAGATATACAGATTTTCCATTTTAAAAAGAGGTGACACTACTTCAGCCACAATATTTAGCCTTTATTAATATAATAAAAAAAGTATTAAAGAGCTCATGTTAAAATATAAAATAACTATTTTAACATTGTATTAAAAGTTTTGTTACATGTCCACAGAGCAAGTAGAAAATTATACCTCTGGATGGAAACATGGTTTCGGTAGATGAAATACCACTGAATGTAATCATCTACTACTTTGTTCTTATCCTCCAGAGTCCTCATGAATCGATAGCAGCCTGCTTTCTGAAGCATGCTGGAATATTTTTCTGTGAGTTACTGGAGGTCACTCAGTGATGTAGCATTCTTTATCTAGGGGAAAATGAAAAAGCAATTAAATGTTTTCATTATTATTGTTTATTATTTGACCAGTTAACAGGCCACATTACATTTATACAAATTAGTAAGGCTTGGGCTATTGGTAACTTGTTTCCAAAATGGTTAACAACACAAATGTAAAAGAAATGTGATTATTTATACAGATAGCATAGATACAAAAAGAGCAACATTGAACAGTAATGTCAGATTCAAAAGAAGGAAATACTGTGATTCACTACTGTATTGTACATATTTAGACATATGTTGCATATTCATCATTTATGGTCTACCTTCCAGTACATGTGCACATGGAAAAAAAGCTTTTTTGGGTGTAGCACATCATTATCAAAATATCTGATAAGAATATTTGATTTCAAGCACAAATTAATATATTTCATTGACCTTGGTTCGTAATAGACACCAAAACATCTGATTCTGATGTTGAATAAATTGAATAGATTTTGAGAGATTAAATTAGACACAAACACAAATTTTAACCCTTACGATACTGGATATTAATAATGATACCAGGTTAAAAATTAACAATATTTATTTATAATATTTAATTCAAAGACTAGGGGTTTAGAACTACTCTTTTGAATTTATACTCACTGCTCATATGAGAGCATACCGTCATTACATTATTGTCAAACATACGGTTTATACAGCAATTAAGATATTGTTTTTGTCAGTTGATGAAAGTAATTTATTTACATTTTTTGTAATCCCAGCCTAACAAATTACCTCAAGAAGGGCCTTCTTGACCTCATCATCAGGTATGTCTTCAATTGGGGCCTCAATTGTCTTTACTTTACCAATTAGGTAAAGGAAGAAGTTTGGGGAAAGACAAAAAGGCCCTGGACCACCATGGACAATGGACACTGCAATCATTCTTCCAATGTGGACATTTTCATTGTCTTCTGCAGATAAAAATGCCAATATAGCAATGTTAGGACACTCTGATTTACAACATTGTAAAAACCTCACAAAAAGTATTACTTTTACTATCAAATGAGAGGTATTTGGCATTGTCTTTGCCTTCAAATACTCTCCTTGTTTTGATGGTGTCCATCAACAGAGTCAGAAATTCTCGAGTAGGCCCCCAAAGCCAAAAGTCCAAAGCCTCTTCCATCGGCCCAGCATCATCTGTGAATTTCACCATCAAGCTGCAGGTGGGGTCAAATGAGGATCGCCTGAAACCTCTTAAGGCACCATCCCAGACATTCACCCGGTTAATGTTAAATCTGCTACAGGATGTTTTGTTAAGATTATGTGCCAGATTTGACACTATGTCTGCAGCTGTCAGCCCATCATGTCCATCACTGTAAAATAATAAATAAATAAAAAGTCCACAAACAGCAAGAAACTATTAACACTGCAGCTTTTTGTATTTTATGGGCCCTTTATAACGAGTAAGCTATACAACACTGCTCAAAAATAATAAGCATAATTTGGACATCACAACTTTAGTAACAGATTTTGAGAGTCCTCCCACAAAGTCAAATTTTTCTGGTAAAGAACGAGGTTCTGATAGTACTTATGTGCGAGTAGGCCCCCAAAGCCAAAAGTCCAAAGCCTCTTCCATCGGCCCAGCATCATCTGTGAATTTCACCATCAAGCTGCAGGTGGGGTCAAATGAGGATCGCCTGAAACCTCTTAAGGCACCATCCCAGACATTCACCCGGTTAATGTTAAATCTGCTACAGGATGTTTTGTTAAGATTATGTGCCAGATTTGACACTATGTCTGCAGCTGTCAGCCCATCATGTCCATCACTGTAAAATAATAATTTAAAAAAAGTCCACAAACAGCAAGAAACTATTAACACTGCAGCTTTTTGTATTTTATGGACCCTTTATAATGAGTAAGCTATACAACACTGCTCAAAAATAATAAGCATAATTTGGACATCACAACTTTAGTAACAGATTTTGAGAGTCCTCCCACAAAGTCAAATTTTTCTGGTAAAGAACAAGGTTCTGATAGTACTTATGTGATAGTACCTGTCTTTCTCTGGCAGTTTCTCTACTTCCTCAAGATCCGAGGAACTGCTGTCGATGGTGATAGGTGCATAGATATGGATATATGTACTGTGGAAGGGAGGTACAAGAACAACAATAACACAATTAATCCATAAATTATTCTGAAAAAGTTGTTTTGTTGTTTTGGCTGTAGTCCAGTACTTTAGTCCAATAGGTTTATTTAAAATCCAGTGAAAAATTATGTAAAATAATTTCTTATGTCTGACCTGTAGAAGTCACTTGACTTAAGTTCACCCACTGAGGTGGTCATTTGTTTGGGTCTTGTTGTACTCTTGGCCTGTAGCACCGGCAACACCACACAGCACAATAAGAACTTAGAATAATAATCACAGAAATACCCAGAAAATAAACAAATTCTGGTTTATTATATTACAGAATATGACATACTTGCCCATTAGATGACTGGGATGTTGTGGCTGACCTAAAACATACAAACAATTTAGCAGAAATAGTATTATAGATAAGATAAAATGCTTCCTATATAGCAATTTTAAAAATTAATGCATTAAAACATACGGACATTCAGCTTGCACAGAGACAAAAAATGTGTCAGCAGAAATTTAACTTACCGATGTCTATGCTCTGGTGTACTGCTTTGAACTTAGAATAATAATCACAGAAATACCCAGAAAATAAACAAATTCTGGTTTATTATATTACAGAATATGACATACTTGCCCATTAGATGACTGGGATGTTGTGGCTGACCTAAAACATACAAACAATTTAGTAGAAATAGTATTATAGATAAGATAAAATGCTTCCTATATAGCAATTTTAAAAATGAATGCATTAAAACATACGGACATTCAGCTTGCACAGAGACAAAAAAATGTGTCAGCAGAAATTTAACTTACCGATGTCTATGATCTGGTATACTGCTTTCGGGACTTGACCAAAGCTGCCAAGTGTAAACATAAAACCCTAAACTCATTCATAGCCTTAACACTGTATATGCTTTTCTATTTCTAATGGTTGGCAAGTACAGGAGATTTTATTGCATTATAGTTGTACTGTAAGCACAGACATGCTGAACACCTAAATTCCTGAGATGTACCTACCACTGTGTCAGAAAGAGGTGACATATTGGGTAGCGCCCTAACAACAACATCATCTTCTGAAACGGAGTCATATTCTTGACCTCACAAAAGACTTTGTGGTCAATCTCTATTTCCAATTACATGTCCAGTATTGTTAAATATGTAGACTGTAACTAGTTGGAATCCCACAAAGCACTTAAAGCACTTATTTTTAAGTTTAAATGCACATAAATTATATAAAAACATACTATTTCAATACTTACTATTTGACAACAAATCCTGAAGGGTACAGATGTATAGTGTGATCCCTTGATATGCCTTTCCAATGGCCTCTTTGTACTGTCCAATGGTAAAATGTGTGTCAGTCCCAGGGATATTTTTTATCCGAGAGCCATCTGGATAAAGCAAGACATATTCTCCATCTTCCATGTCTTGATTGAAATCTTTTAGTTTTTTCACAGCAGCTTCCAAAAGTTGCTCAGATGACCACTGGGGGTCAACAGGTAGAGGTAGGTTTTTTCCTCTCATGGGCTTCAAGCCATTCTTGGTCTTGCTCATAATCCCAACAGAAATCTAGACCATCAGGCAAAAATTATGGAATACAAATGTTAATACTGTTCTGTCTGACAACTTCATTACCTTAAATAATGATTAGCTTACCTTTACTGTTTTATTTGATTTCTTTTTCCTTTTTGAGAATGTTTTCCTTTCAGTTTCTTTTAGCTCTCTGTATTTCATGAACTGAAGAACAGCTGAAGCGGACTTTGCTGGAATGGAACATGCATCAGTAACTAAAACACAAACACACCCACCCACACACACACACACACACACATCAGAAACAGACAGAAAAAGATGAACTAAATGTAGTTCTTATAATTTAATGGACAGAACAGTACATAGGGATCTCAGTAAGAGAATATTACCTCTGGGCACAGTCTGACATGACACCTGGTCATCACCCGCCGTTCTAGGGGCATTCTCTACGACAAAGCTTACATCTCGCCCACATGAACTGCAAAATCTTGGCAAAGTCGGCCACTGGATGCCACAGAAAGGGCAATACATTTTGATCTGAAAAAAAAACAAAAAAACAAGTTGACTGAAGTTTGCACATTGTATTTGTATTCCATTGTCCTTTCTTTCATTAGCCTACTAAAAGGGCCCGAATAAAATTTGTAATATTATTCTTACTGTCAATCTGCAATTTATTTGGACCTGGTTTTAATTAATGAAGCATTGCGGATTGATTTTCATTAACTTTGAAATTATATTTAGTTGAGGATATTCAGTTAAGTTAGCCATCTTATATAATAACATTTCACAGTTAATCGTGTAATTCGTTAGGCTAATAATATACAAAAGACAAAGGAATCATGCAATCAGGGTGTTAAAATAAACAAAAAAAACTCACCATTCACTTCACTGGCCAATAGCCACAGCACAATAAGCAAATCCCAGCCGGGTCCGTCACTTTGTTGGGTCCCCTTGAAACATTTCCGTTGTGGTCTGTGCTATTTGCAGCGCGTTTCTTCATTTGCATGTGTTGTGAGGATTTGCAGCCCATGTTGTCGTCAAACTGATGATGTTTTCTTAAATTGCTGGTGTTTTTTCAATTTGCATGTTTTCTTAAATTGCAGCGCGTTGAGCTCCCTCGGCCACCGTACTAAATACTAAAAAAACAAAATTTTTTCCACAAGCAATTTAATCTCTTTACTGGCTTAACGGTGTCGGTCTCAAGGTGGTGCGAGTTGTGTGTCCGAGTCCAGGAGTAGTTTATGGAGCATATGTGGAGGAGTGCATACCAATTGTTGTTCAGCCACTTCTGATGGAAAAATAATTCGTTTTCTTAGTGTAACTCCTCCTTCAAGCAAGGGTGACCACAAAAAACTAGTAATCATAAACTTACATCACAAAAAAACATTTCATACAAATGAACCAATATAACAAACAAAATACATCATAACAGAAATTAATTTCTCCTCATACAAAGAATATTAATAGCCAGCCAACCCTCTATAAACCCCAATACAATCCAAGCTTCTCTGCAGAAAGTAATCCAAAAAGAAAAAGGAAATTACATAAACACCCTTCAATTCCTACTACATGTAAGACACACCTCACTCAAAAGTAGTACTCCAAATCAATGGTTAATATCACTGCAAACATAACCCTCATGCAAATAAATAATGCAGGTGTTACAAAGCATCAACATGTATAAAGGGTACAAAGGTTGGCTGGCAACACGAGGCTGGAAGTGATGTACAAATAAGAAAAAACAAACAAACAAGAAAGAAAATAAAACACTCTGCTAGCCAGTCCGATTCCCAACGATCATCAAATCGTAATTGCGCTGGAAGCGCTGCACATACAAGGACCGGCTGGCTGAGGAAATACAACATAAACACTGGAGGAACAGCGATCAACTAAACCTAATACAAAAAAACAAATAACCAAACACAAAACACAATTAACAACATTCAAGGAAAAATGACTCTAATTGTTAATTTTTATTTTAATTTCATTAAAATAATAAAAGCAAAACGCTTACAAATCCTATATAAAAACCTATACAGTGGGGCAAAAAAGTATATCTAAATATAAATATATCTCCCACTTAAAAAGATGAGAGAGGCCTGTAATTTTCATCATAGGTATACCTCAACTATAAGAGACAAAATGAGAAAAAAAAATCCAGAAAATCACATTGTAGGATTTTTAAAGAATTTATTGGTAAATTCCTCGGTAAAATAAGTATTTGGTCACCTACAAACAAGCAAGATTTCTGGCTCTCACAGACCTGTAACTTCTTCTTTAAGAGGCTCCTCTGTCCTCCACTCGTTACCTGTATTAATGGCATCTGTTTGAACTTGTTATCAGTATAAAAGACACCTGTCCACAACCTCAAACAGTCACACTCCAAACTCCACCATGGCCAAGACCAAAATTGTAGACCTCCACCAGGCTGGGAAGACTGAATCTGCAATACGTAAGCAGCTTGGTGTGAAGAAATCAACTGTGGGAGCAATTATTAGAAAATGGAAGACATACAAGACCACTGATAATCTCCCTCGCGTGCACAAACAAACAGGGAACTGCTACCAGACAGCACGCCTCCACACAAAAAAGACCGGACCCAGTCTCTAGGCCTCCCTTCCTATGCCCACTTAAAAACTCAACCCACCTGCATGGCCACGCCCTCTACTACTAGCCACCTCCCCGGCTACATTAGGAGTGAAATCATTCTTTTTTTCGTGATGTCTGAAATTACGTCACGATTCCTTTTTTTTTTTGTGACGATTCATTGTTACTTTCCAAAATGTGCTTGAAGACACAAATACACAATTTATACACATAAATTACTGTAGTTATTCTGTTCTGAACATCAAATCCTTTGTTTTTCAATCAAATGTTTAGCTGGTTGAATAAAAATATTTGGATTTCATATTTAAAAATTACCTCAAGTTAGCATTAGGTAGCTAGTTAGCAAGCAGTTAGCATCAGCTAACAAAATGTTTCAAATAGGCTATTATAATTATGTAATTCATAATTATTATATAATTATAATTATTGATTATATTCTATTTTGCAGTAAATGTTTAAAGCACATTGCTTTGTCAGACTGGGGGTATTTTACCCGACCCACGGGGGTAAAACGTACAGAAGTTCTAAGCGGCCATGCATTATTATTTTTTTCCCTCTTTTTTTCTTGTTATAACGACATAACGAGAGTTGTTTTCTCGTTATAATGACTTAATTTTCTCGTTATATCGACATAACGAGTTGTTTTCTCGTTATATCGACATAAAAAAAGTTGTTCTCTAAGTTACAAAACTGCGCCAACAGGTGGCACTATTGACCTGAATATAACTGATGGGGTCTTGTAGGCTATACTGTATGTCCACTTTCCTGTACGCGTTTGGGATAGAATAGGACCTACCTCGTGATCGCTATAATTTGTACAGTATTGTTCATTAGGCTACTGACATTTAATTCATTCATAAATGTTAAATGCTTGAATCAATATGACTATTTTGTGTATTAAGTTCTTGCTAGATGCATGAGTTTCACCAACGCGTTGTGTCATAAAATAATCACTGCTTATTAAAACCAAGGTTGACGTCACTGTATTCTGTTTGCACCTATATCTTTATTTGTGCTTCTTTGAGGTACATTATTGTTAGTTAATAAGCGGGGGTGTTCTGTTTATCTACAGTAGGTATATATATATATATATATATGAACCCCCAAGTCACTACATCAACTACTTTAGATTTATTTCAGTTCAATGTTGTATAAAGGTCATCCAAAAACACATACCTCTGCAAAAACTCCAGGGTCGATGCCAGTTCTGAGGGGTAATGGATGTTAAAGCAATAATAGCTCCCAAACATCATGCAGAGGGCAGAAATGAAGGAGGGGATGTTGTCATGTACAACATTTCGATCCACACACAGCATGAATCGCTTCAACGAAAAGCAGGATCCACCTAAAAAGAAAATAAATTTTATCAAGTTAGATTTTATATTTAATTATAAAAACATAACAGTAAAAAAAAAAATGAACACTTTACAGTAAGGTTACATTTGTTACCATTAGTTAACAAATGTACATTTAACAATATACTTCTACAGCATTTATTAATCGTTGTTGGTTAACATTTACTAATTCAATTAATGGTAACAAATGAAACCTTATTGTAAATTGTTACCAAAAATTAGAAATGGCAGAGAAACTGAAACACCAAGAATGGGGGGAAAAAAAAGGGGGAAAAAATTAACTTACCACACACAACAAGGGTGGGAGTCAAATTTACTTTGTCCATTTCTACTTCCTCTGCCAGGCTTGTGTCCCACATAATGGAACATTGCGTCTTCCTTCTCGTTAAAATAGGAGAGCAAAAGCAGCAACATCTCGGTCACGTCTTGAGAGCAACCACCCACCTGTTCCCTCATCACGTTACACTTTGTTACAGCCTGCAGGAATTTTTTATTCTTGTTCACACCAACAGTACTGAAGTAGTTCAAGAGTCGTTTCCCCTTCAATTCCAGATTCTGCGTGAAAGTTTCTTTAAGACCAATTCCGGTAAGTTCCTTGAAGTGAACTGCCATGCCAAGTTCATTGAACCAAAATGGCCACTCCTCCAGAAGGCATTTTATATTTTTACCCTGGTTGACTTGTTTACGCTGTGTGTAGAAAGTCAACTTCATTAGATGTTTGACCTCCTCTAGATTTGCAGCAGTTTGCTGAGACATCATCTTCAGTTTTTCTTTCTTTTCCTGTTGACTTTCAGGGGTCTCTCCAAGGGGCAGGAATTTTACGTCCCAGTTAATGCACCCATAAGTATCCTGGATTGCTGCTCTCTGTTCTGGAGGAATTTCATCAGTGTCAGAGTCATCAGTACAATGCTTTCGTTTTCTTATTTTGGGTGTGGAAGATCGCTTCACATTTTCAATCCTATATTGCAACTGCTTAACTAAAGAATGATACCCTGGCCCAATGACATCTCCTTCTATTATGTCTTGCAGAGATTTGGGATATTTCGCCACCAACTTTTTGGCAACTTCAATAGAATTCCTTTTACTTAGGCAAGAGCATTTTCGCATGATCTCATTCACCACAATCCAGACCATCTCCCTTCTCATACGTGGACTTGGTCGTTTTCCCCTCTACAAAAACTGCATAAGCTCCTCGGGAACTTCTCCCATACCAGAAAGGTATCCACCCAGTCTATATCAGGGATTTGGGAGCTGCTGTAACAGCAAGGCTCGAAATTGCGACCATTTTGGTCGCATATGCTCCCGAAATTTAATCTGTGCGACCTCAAAATATATTTGGGAGCATTTGTGCGAGTGCATATAATTGTTGTCGTGCGACCTGTTTGCATTTCTCTAAAAACATTCAGAGTATGTGCCTTCTGAGTGTTGATACGGTGACCTGTCTGCCGTTCTATGAAACGTTAGACAACATAACCAATTAAACTTCGTCTTTACATTCTTAACTTTAATGCAGATTTTAGATTGGTTAATATTAGATGTCAATCACCCAGTCACTGCTTTCCGCTAACTACCGCGAGAAAAAGAAAGGGCTGAAGAAGAGAGAAAATGAAAAGAACACTGACAGATTTCTTTTGTGAACCACCTAAAGTTACAAATAATGGTGCTGGTGATAGCGATCATGTGGTGAATGTTGATCCACCAGCCGAATAATTGTTGTTTTACGATGTGCGGTTTGACATTATCGACTATATTGCAAAATCCAAACAAAACACACCTACAGAGAGTGCACGCATACATGACGCGAAGTCTATTAGGTTAGATTAGTGCGCGTGCGCGTTTAGAGTGCGTTCTTTCACGGCATGATTCAGTCTAATAAAATGCATCACAAAATTTGATATGGGGCTTTTACATAATTTCATATCGTTCAGGGGTTGGCTGTCCCTGATATAGTTAATCAATATCACAGGAAGAGTGCTGTTAAAAACCAGCATGATTACAAACGTGATATTGATTTTATACAACTCTTCAATAAAAAAATAAGTTAATATTAAGAGACTTACGTTTTAGACACTATATTGCCTGTTTTTGC
>NW_015505852.1:526543-532853 GCF_001515645.1 Sinocyclocheilus grahami
GCATACACCAGGGGTGTCCAAACTCGGTCCTGGAGGGCCACTGTCCTGCAGAGTTTAGCTCCAACTTGCCTCAACACACCTGGCTGCCAGTTTCTAGTATGCCTAAGACCTTGATTAGCTGGTGCAGGTACGTTTAATTGGGGTTGGATCTAAACTCTGCAGGACAGTGGTCCTCCAGGACCGAGTTTGGACACCCCTGGCATACACCATCCAAACCCTCTCTAAAGAAGAGCTTAACTTTAGGTTGTTTACAAAAGAAATCTGTCCGTGTTCTTTTCATTTTCTCTCTTCTTCAACCCTTTCTTTTTCTCGCGGTAGTTAGCGTAAAGCAGTTACTGAGAGATTGACATCTAATATTAACCAATACAAAATCTGCATTAAAGTTAAGAATGTAAGGATAAAATCTGTTAATATATCATTTGTAGTTGTGATGCTCATACATTTTTGGTGAGTGCTCCTAAATTTTTGCTGCTGTGCTACCAAGTAAAAAAGTAAATTTCAAGCCCTGAACGGGATGATTGCGAACTACCGGGTGAACGATGCTGCAAGGTTGCGGGAGGTTCTGGCGAGGCACTAACAGATGAGCTGCTTGTTTCAGGAGTCTGGCCTGCAAAACACACAAAAAGAATGGTCAGTAACACAATCTGAATGTTTTTATATTTAAGACCTTTTTTTTAGGCCTGCTACTTGGGGAAGTGGTAGCATTCTGTTCTGCAATAAATGACTTACATCTCCATTTCCAAGCAGCAAGGACTTTTCAGGCTTGAATTGGCCTCAATGCTGACAGCAAATCAGATTCTTGAATAAACTGAAAGTCATCGTATGCCTCCACACCAAGGGACTGCAAGGTCTCTTCTAAAATATCTTTTGTCACCTCTGGAAGGTCAGCCAAGACCTCAGTGATGGCAGTGCGCAGAAATGCTGTCTCCAAGTCAGTCATTTCTGGAATCAAGTAAGTAGATATTAAACATTTAGTGAATTAACACTGTACATATAAGGAGTCTCTACTTTTGAGTATATAATGTGAGAAGATTTATTTCTGTACATCTAAAAGTAAAATGCTGTTACTTTAAAGGGTTAGTTCACCCAAAATTGTAAATTCTGTCATTAATTACTTACCCTCATGTCGTTCCAAACCCATAAGACCTTCATTCATCTTCGGAACACAAATTAAGATATTTTTGATGAAGTCCAAGAGCACTCTGACCCTCCATAGACAGCAACACAACTGAAATGTTCCCAGGTCCAGAAACGTAATAAGGACGTTGGTAAAATAGTCCATGTGACGAAGCTACAAGAATACTTTTTGTGTGCAAAGAAAACAAAAATAATGACTTTATTCAACAATTCTTCTCCACTTCATCCTGTCTGCTGTGGAACCCCGCCATTGTGGAGAGAGTATCACAATGCATGCGTGTGCTTCCTCTTCAAGTAAACAAGAGGATTTTGTCACGTCATGCTGCTCACGTTGAACAAGCACTTGCGTCAGCACGCGCATGCGTGGTTTACGTTTTGTTTTCTTTGCGCGCAAAAAGTATTCTTGTAGCTTCGTAAACTTACAGTTAAACCACGGTTGTGTAGTATGGTTGTCACATGGACTATTTTCCCGATGTCCTTGCTATATTTCTGGACCTGGGAACATTTCAGTTGTGTTGCGGTCTATGGAGGGTCAGAGAGCACATTGTTACTGTAAAATTAACAGTTTTGTTCGGTTCAGTATTTTACAATTGCATTTTTTAATACTTACAAAATATTACTGTAAATTCAACACAATTTCATTGTTTTTCTATTTACAAAATTTTGATGTCATGATTTTACAAAAATTCACTGTTAATTTCACTGACATTTTTTACAGTGTATGCATTTCAAATAACTCTTCTCGCTGACTGAGCCGTCTCAGGAGTATGACTTTACCTGTTGTTCTGCGCCAAAAGTTATTTATCCTTATTTTTGAAATTGTATCTTTTTTTTCTTGATTACACTTATTTTGATTTGATGTTTTTTTAATTTCATAATATTGCAAGTTAAAATGTTTTACTCATTTTGTTCTGCAGACGACAAATGGGAAACTGCATTATGAGCTTTTTTTCTCACGGCTGCTGCATGGTATTGACACGAAAAAGACTTTATTCATAACCAGTAAAACGGCATTTTACTTTTACTGTATGTGATCTAAAACGATGTGGAATAAAATATTATAGATGCGGTTGTTGATTTTAGCCTACTCATTTTATTCTAAACCTGTTAAAGAAAAACCTCACCGGTAATATTTTAATTTGCTATTGCAAAAAACTAAAACTTTTAAAACTTTTAACTGTTATTATGTAAAAAAGACTTACATAATAACAGTTTGTGTTTCATGGGAAAAACCAAACCCCACATAAAAACAACTAATATTTATTTTTTATTAATAATTTATAATAAAACTTTAGGCCTACTTAAGTTTTCACAATAATAATTAGTCTACTGCAATGTCTTAAGGCCCAATTATAGTCTATACTTTGGAATTATGAACTGAAGGGGCGTACACGTGTACAAGGTGTTTCAGAGCCACTCACACATTCAAAACAAATATTAAAGCATAAAAAATATATATTAAAATATTAAAGCATATTCAAATTTTTAACCCATGAAAAAAGAGAAAAATCTAGATTAATTTCTGTTCAAATGACCTGAAGGTACACGGACCTGGGAGTAGGCTAAGATTAACCTATAAAAAGAAAATAAACAACAAGACTCTTTACATCTCATTACATTTATTAATTTACTAGCTACAACACTAGGCCTACTTAATGACACCATAAACTAAAAAAAAGTATTAATATGAGGGTAAATAGATTTTAATGCTTTAAAAAATATTACACGTTCAGAATTGCCACCTTAACACGGCCAGAATGTGTGCATTGAGAAACACTTTCAAAATTGTGGTATTAATGCCGTCAAACAGTGCGTCTTTACACAAACCAAATAAACGCGGCAAAAACTGACGCCTTAACACGGCCAAAACGTACGTGTCTACACTTACAAAAGAAACGTGTTCAAAATTGCCGCGTTAACGCGGGCAAATTGTGCATGTTGACACGCTCGCATTTCACGCGTTCCGTTTAAAGACTTTTGGCGCCGTCCGCCTTCCATAGACTCTCACCTTGTAAATTAGCCAATCAGCTTCGTGTCTTGTTGTTTGGCGCATACATATGCCTTTGCCTTGTCCAAATACCCACACTTGCAGTCTTTGCACTTGACCTCTTGACTACTTATATGACGTATTTCCTGTATTTGGCCCAAGTGTTCAAGTGAGCATGAAGACCACAAGTGTGTGTCGAACTTTTCATTACCTGATGGGACACACTTGTTGCATTGGAAAAATGCAAGTGTTTACATAGCATTATTTTAATTTTAAATACTTTGCATTTTAAAATCAACTTCTAAATGTCTGTTCAGTAGTGCCTATAACATGACAATTTTAATTTGTGGTGCTTCTAATTAAGTGATATAAAGCAGTTGCAAATGTACAAAATAAATATCACCACTACTCATCTTTGCACCAATAAAATGTAAAAACACAGTTTTTCTACCAAATTATATGTAATATCTAATTATTATATTAATATTTAACTTGCATTGGAAAGGTTTCCGTGACCTCTCGCGAGATCTCGGCAAAAAGTCTCACGATTTATTTCCAGAACATGATGCATGATGGGATACACTAAGCCTCGAATAGCGAGATAGTGTGGATTTAGTGTCCGTTAAGGGCACTGCGCTTTGGCATTTTTAAGACCTGGGACAGTCTTGCACACTTACTTCCTGTCGCGCGCACGCGCTCTCAAGTGGCCAAGACCGCAAGTGTGGGTATTTGGACAAGGGGGTAGTCTTCATCCTCACTTGAACACTTGGGCCAAATATAGTAAATACGTCATATAAGTGTTCAAGTGGTCAAATGCAAAGACCGCAAGTGTGGGTATTTGGACAAGAGGATAGACCAGTGACATTGCGGATTTTGCGAGGAGCGTCTAGCTGCAGCCTACTAGGCGTGACTTCTGACGTCACACTTGGATGTGGGTGGGGTTGGATGTCCACCGCAGGCTGCAGCAAGATGCTCCTCGAATTATCTAGCTTGCTTGGGTTGAGAGTCTGCATGGCTCCAGCGCAGATGAATCTAATGTTCTGAAGAGTATGTGTGGCAGTCAGTCACCACAACGGTGTGGATATTTACTGTACTTCGCAATCACAGATTCTAGCCTACATCTTGGAATATGACCCAAATAAGAATTTTCACTGTTTAATGCCATCTGAACAAGTAACAAGTCTGCCACGTTTGTTCTGACCAACTGAGGAAAAGCATTAATTTAAATCCCGCTACCAATGGTGATTAAATCTAAAAATAGGTTAGCTCATATCACATAAAACTTTTCAAATTATTATTATTGTTATACTTTATTCTCAAATGATTAATGTTAACAACATCAGCATTGGTGACTATGATTATAGTGTGTATTAGCGTTTAACCCAAAAAGCAAATTATGCTCCATTCAAACTCGTTTTCTTTAAAATACAAATCTTTGTAATCCCAGGCTATCTATAATCAGAAGCACATTTATAACTGGAATATAATTTAATATCATTCACATGTTTCATAAACACATAATCCTTTATGGATTACAATCCGCCATCAAAATGATACATTTAATTATTCTGGCTGTGAGAAAAGGCTATAAACGATCGCCCACCTGCAGGATCCTCACATGCCATAGCCTAGTAGCAGGGACAACTTCTTTATGTTTACAGAAGTGACATAATGACGCAGCGGCATGCTCGAATTTCCCGCGTAAACCTACCCATACCACTCAAATTAGAAAACATTATTATAAGATAACCGTTGTGAATCGGGCGATAGTAAAGTAAGGCGATAGTTTTGAACACTGGCTAGCCTGCTGAATAAAACCTATATGCAAATATTTTATAAACATTTATAATCAAATGTAGCTTTTACAGTTCAAACATTACAGGGAGATATATGTAGACGGATTTTCGCGGCTTATGTTTATGAATAAATCTTTAGCCTGCATCTCTGGTGGTTATGTGTGTATGGCATAGTTTTCTATGGGAGGAAATCGCTTCACGTGAAACTGCGCGTTTCGTTCATATTCTGACACTTAACGTGCAATGTAGCGCAATTTGCTTTCATATTCTTAGCTATTCTGCTTGTCTGTGAATAGTAGCCTATATGTTTATTATTAATAAGGTGCGTCCTCCAGTGTCACTGTTTTAGTAGGATACATTAAGCCATGTTAAGTGTTTGTGAAACAGTCCGCGGCCACACCCCCGCGCTTATGGTACAGCCCACAGGCAAATTGCAAGATAAAAAAACGGAAAAATAGAAAACTGTTTAGCTTTTTATTCAAATGATAATTTTTTAAGTCACAATTTAGTAAACTGAAAAAAGGAGAAAATGGCAATTATTAGTTTATGAAGTAACTGAAAAAAATGAAAACATTAACGTTTGGTTTCATTTTTTTCATTTTTGTATTTGCAACATATGGTCTGAGAATTTAATTGTGAAGCGTTACACGGACCGGACAGAAAGAGAGGCTTCGTTTGTCATGGACCACGTGATTCAGTGGAAACAATACACGCCTCGAAAGCCTTTGGAACTGTAAACTCTGACGGTGCGTTTCAAACGTGATATATCGCCCTCCGAAGGGCACTTCGGAGTGAAAACAATCATGGCCGCCATATTGAAGGGTCGTTCCAAACCGAAGTGCTCAAAACCAGTGGTGGACAGTAACGAAGTAGTTTACCTTCCTTACTGTACTTAAGTACATTTGTCAGGTATCTGTACTTTACTGGAGTAGTTTTATTTTGAGTAACTTTTACTTCAGTACTGTTAGAAAACACTCTCTGTCTTGTTAAGGTTCCAGATATGCCTCACTGATAAAGGGCCAGATCAGGTTAAAAAGACTGATAAAAAATATTTTTTGCTAATGTCCTATGTTGACTCACCCAGCTCGGCTCCGCCTCGGTATGATACTGTTGGAAAGCCTGAACAAGAAAAATTAATCCCCAATCGTTTGTACCCGTCACTACCTAGTGCGACTGATTTATACCAATTTGTGCAGATTCCAGACGGGTTTAAAATAACCCTGCTGGCAATGTCGGATGCTGTCGCGATTGCTAAAGATTTTCCAGATCCTTTACGGTGTCCGCATCAATATGTGTCTGTATTGTCTGTGTCTGTCTGTAAGTTCATTTTGACTAAAACATTGCTGCCAGAAATTACAGAGGAAGAGTTGATTGCAGACATCGATGCTTT
>NW_015505852.1:533659-534105 GCF_001515645.1 Sinocyclocheilus grahami
AACCTTACACCGATGCCATTAAGCATGAAATACATAAAGACTCTTCCAATCATAATAACCAATTCAAACCCCCACTTTATCTGCATCTAAACAAGCCAGCAAATAGGGACACAACAGCGCATCTCAAGTCACGCCCTATTTTAACCTGGACTATTACGCACACACTTTTAGGTTGACAGTGTTTAAACTCATAACTTTCGTTTTATCATGCCCGCATTCTCCACCAATCTGTAGCGAATCAGCTCATGGGGAAATATGAATAATTAATCATAACTAGTTATAATTAATTATGAATATTTAGATCCGCTGTAGATATTTAGCTGACCCCTCAGGGTCAACTGTCTGTCAATTCTAAGAACGTTAATTTCCTGGTTAAGGGAAATAACATTCTTACTGTACAATTCTACAAAGAGCTTGTAGCATAAATCTGCATGATTAAGTGACTC
>NW_015505852.1:534325-536316 GCF_001515645.1 Sinocyclocheilus grahami
TTTTATGACCCTTTGTTTGAAAGCATGGTAATTTGCATATGAAACTTGGATCAAAATTACTAAAGATTCTTAGAACACTAATATGTTGCATAGGTATAAACATACAATATACACTCTCAATTAGATAATCCGAATATGAATTAATAGAGACCAAACACGTTATATGTAAGGTTACGTGAATGAGTGGTTCTATCATAAGCATGCATAAAATAGTCTACAATACAACAGATAATATACAAGACAGAAATAATATACACAGTGACCTGAAGGCTATGTGTGTTAATTCAAATAAAAGTTTTCCTATGAATTAATTAGTAGAAAAGTCCATTCCTACTGTGCCTTGGGGATTTTCCTTATGGAAAAGGCAGTGATTTTCTCCACCTAAATTCCATTAGGTCGTAAATGTATCTGGTGTCAGGGTTGCCATGGTAACCAGGGGGGGCCTGGTGTCGTTGCCGACATCCTGGCATCCAGTTTATTTGGTGAGGGGACTGTGACGATTTGTTAATCTAATGAGTAATTGATTTGTTAAATCAAATAAAAAAGGGTGTGTCTGATTGGTCCAGACGCTACAATAGACAGTGTGCCTTGCTTTAGTGACACACAATGTGTTTAACATTTTAAGCATGTTTAAAATTGTGGGTGTAATTATTTTACTGAGAAGTTTTAAATGAAATCTATATTTGTTCTTTTCCAGTACACATACTGTCTATGGGCCGGATTAAAATTAAAATTAGGCTGTGTTTTACCCCCCCAGGTCGCATCCTAGGTGTATATGACTTTCTTCTTTCAGACGAATCCAGTCGGAGTTATATTAAAAAGCTGACCTCTTATGTCATCCGCCCGGAACTGCTTCTGTTTACAACAGTGAGCGCAAGCTAGATTAAAATGATTATTACGGTTTAAATATGGTAATTTTTCTTACAAAAACGCATCGATTCGCTACAGGAGGCCTTTGTTCACCCCCCGGAGCCTTGTGAGACACTTTTTTTATGGATGGGTGCTTTTTATTTCACTTCTTTAGGACTGAAGCACTGCAACACCCCCTGACTGCTATGATAGAGCTTGGAATAGCCAAGATAATTTTTAATATAGCTCCGACTGGATTCGTCTGAAAGAAGAAAATCATATACACATAGGAGGCCTCAGGGGTGAGTAAAACACAGCCTAATTTTCATTTTTGGGTGAACTAACCCATTAAATAACAACAAAGAAGTAAACACAATATATACGATTTTGCCTCTTAAAAGTGTGTATAGTCAGATTTGTGTGTGTGTGTGTGTGTGAGCCTAAAGAATCAGTCATTGTGTTGATTCATTGTCTAAAGCATTGAATCTGTGCACATCTATATGAGGTGGATGTTGCAAAGCCATTAACACAAGCACATAGAGGATACTCGCATCCACTGTCAGTTAGACACCTTCAATGGGGAAGTCGTGGCCTAATGGTTAGAAAGTCGGACTCGTAACCCAAAGGTTGTGAGTTCGAGTCTCTGGTCCGGCAGGAATTGTGGGTGGGGGGAGTGAATAACCAGCGCTTTCTTCCACCTTCAATACCACGACTGAGGTGCCCTTGAGCAACGGCCAAACAACGCTGGAAATACAGGTTTTTGTAGAACGTATTGCCTGGACTGTTTTGAAGGAACTGATTTGTACATATTATGGGGAGGGGGTGAAATGGTTGTTTATGTGTGGAGGTTGCTTGTTTGTATACACTATGGCACTTTAATATATTAGTATCAAAAACTCAATGGATTGTATCCCATATTTTTATTGTGGCTTTCGTTAAACTGATGTTTGAGAGAGTTTGTTACACAAAATGGCGCCCGAACAGGGACAATCCAAATTATATTGAGTAAAAGCAGTGTGTACTTACTTGGGAAGTAATTCATTTATATGAGAAAAGTTTTGTATAGAGGGTTTATACCCCTGTCAGTCGATTTATTTCATGAATACTCATTCTGAAGGTCATACTTTCTCATAACTTTTCTA
>NW_015505852.1:536675-541404 GCF_001515645.1 Sinocyclocheilus grahami
CAACGAGATGAAGCAATTGTTACCGAGGCTAAGAATGAATGTCAATGTGAATGTCAAGCATCCAAGATTTGGGTAGAGCAGTCATGGATTGTCTTAAGCGGAGAGAGATGCTACTTCCACTCCTGCCAGACATTCAACTCCACTTCCAGAAACTTACTCTCGCTCTCTTCAGTTTAAAACTCCTATAAAACTTGACTTTCCAAAATTCAGCAGTTTGGATGGGGAGGACCCTATTGCCTATCTGGAGAAATGCGAAGAGTATCTTGCCATCCAACCTTTAAGTAATGCTGAGATTTTGTCTATGTTACCATCTGTTCTCACCCATACGGCCAAGGACTGGTGGGTAGCTGAGAAGGCACGTGTCAAGTCATGGACACAATTTAAAACAGTTTTTCTGCAGTCATTTTTACCTGAAGACCACGAGGTGGAAGCAGAGAGAAGGATTAGGGAACGAAAGCAGGCAGTGGATGAGAACATTCGTTCTTTTGTTTATCAATATAGAGCTCTATGTCTAAGATTGAAGCCTGCCATGACATAGCGTGAGATTCTTCAAGCTGTATTGAGGAACTGCAATCCGCGCATTGCCAGCATTCTGAGAGGAACTGTGTCTACCATAGAAGAGTTAGTGCATGTAGGCACGCTGGTGGAACGTGATCTGAATGAAGAGAGAGTTTTTTGGAGGCAAAGACAAGCAGAGCAAGCAACATTACGTGGAGGAGGAAAGCCAGGCCGAGGACGTCCCAACAGCCATAACATTGCTGTGTATACAGAGGTTTACCAACCCCCCATGATAACTCTGACGTTGCCTTTGAATATTCGTAACCATCATTTGGAAGCAATTATTGACACCGGAAGCTCTTATTCTTTAATCCAAGAGTCTCTCTGGGATCAGATTAAGCAGGAAGGGGAGTCTTTGCAGTCCAGTAAGGGTCAAACATTCTCGCTTGCCAACGGTCATGTACAGCACGCATTAGGAAAAGTTTCTCTACAATGTGTAGTGCATAATCAAGTATATCCGTTCAGGGTATTTGTGATGAGGAATCATGATTTGACCTTTCCTCTCATTATTGGACTTGAGTTTTTGTCTATTTCTGGCATGAAGTTGGATTTTGCTGCCGCATCCTATATATTCCCTGAAGAGGAGAAGTTACATTATTTTATTGCTCCTGCCAGCTTTAAACTTGCTGATGGATTGTCTTCCACTACTAGACTGCACGTAGCGCTTCCATCTGTGCAGATGAGTGAAGCTAACCGAACAATGATAAAAGGACTGGTTGATGCAGCCGAGGTTTCACAAAGTCAAAAACGACAGCTAGAACAACTGTTGTTTGGATGGACCACGGTGTGCACGGATTCGCTGGGATGTACTTCCAACATTACCCATCGAATTAATACTAAGGATGAAATACCGGTAAGGAGAAAAGCATATCCTACGCCTGTCCATAAACAAAAGTTTATAGATGACGAAATAGCTAAAATGCTGGAGAAAAGAATAATCAGGGTCGAACTGTTCGCAATGAGATCCGCAAAGACCCCTCTAATAGCTAATATTTTAGTTAAAGACATCTTTACGAGGTGGGGAACACCAGTGTACCTCGTATCAGACAGAGGACCGCAGTTCACTTCCCAACTGCTGAATGAGACCTGTAAGCAGTGGGGAGTGGTACAGAAACTTACCACTGCCTATCATCCCCAGACAAATCTTACCGAACGTGTCAATAGAGTTCTCAAGACGATGCTAGCCTCCTATGTCCGAGATAATCTAATAGAGAGGCAGGATGTTTGAGTGATGGCTCACCGTTTGCATCCTTTGTTAGGCCAGAGATGGGAAAATGTTTTCTACTGAATCTCTGAGCCTTATGTTAAATTAAGTGTATGTTACCTGAGGTCTTGAGTCAAGTTGCTCTATTAGACTGTGTACAATAAGTTCAACCGCGAAATGCGTGTGGGAGATGCCAATGGATTAAATACAGATGGTCTGTGGATTATTCATTGACTGATTCATCGTGCCATCGCCGGTATTGGAACGTTTGGGAGAAAATTGTTGGCAACGGCCAAACAACGCTGGAAATACAGGTTTTTGTAGAACGTATTGCCTGGACTGTTTTGAAGGAACTGATTTGTACATATTATGGGGAGGGGGTGAAATGGTTGTTTATGTGTGGAGGTTGCTTGTTTGTATACACTATGGCACTTTAATATATTAGTATCAAAAACTCAATGGATTGTATCCCATATTTTTATTGTGGCTTTCGTTAAACTGATGTTTGAGAGAGTTTGTTACAATAGGCTGGATTGTTTTCAGAGGCAACATAAGCTCATTGTTCAGGCTTTGTACAGGATCTGATTCTCTGAATACAATTGGCTATGAACACATGAAATTGTCTGGCGTCATTGTTTATGTAGCCAAGAATGACTGTAGAATCTGTTCAAAAGAACTCTTTTAGATCTTGAATTTCTAGCTCATTCCGAAGCATGTCACTGGTTTGCACTGCAACAACTGCTGATGAGAGTTCTAGCCTTGGTATAGTCATAACTTTGGTTGGTGAAACTCTTGATTTTCCCATTATCAAACAGCAATGAACTTTGTTAAACTTGTTAATTGCTCGCAGATAAGTACTGTAAGAAATTATAGTCTGCCTCGACCAAACTTCCACTCAATGTAAACTATTCTCCTTTCTATACAAAGAGCTTAATTATAATAGAGATAATTCTTTCTGATCTCAATAATATGTAAATAGTATTTCCTGAACGTTACTTCGTCAATCGTCACCTATAGTGTGGGAGCGGCAGTAGGCCATCAAGGACCATCTGCTGACCAAAAGGGTACTTGAATATAATTGCACCTTAACATTTGGTTGTTTCCACCTGAAAGACTACCAAAAGATGTGGGAACGGAAGGCTATCACTTTTATTGTCATCCGCAATTTACATTTAAGACGAAACTTCATTTACAATGCGGGAAGATGAAGCGGGAAGATGAACGTAATGGAGTATAAAATGTTTGAGCTTAGGATGTACGTGGTTCATTCTGACTCCGCTGAATCCGAAGTGCTGCCTGTACTTTGTCACTGCTATTCTGTAATAAAAGTTATTCTTCATCAAGATCCTCAATGTCTTCACTTTTTCTTACATTGGCGAGCCACCCAGCGCAGGAGTTTCCAAAAAGCAGGAAAAAAGGTAAGAAAAGCGGTTTCTTTCTTTTTGCTGGTTTTGTCAGGGAATCCCCTCGTTTAAAAAAAATCTAGAAAAAAATTTGTAAGGATAGAAGAGAATCTATTCAGTATTAGCAGGAGGAGTTCTTAAGCCTATTTGGTCAAATTCTGTTTAAAATTCTAACGGAACTGAATTAACCCAAATCTCATATGGAGAAGCAGAGCTCTCACGGAAAGTTTTTTTCAGCATAGGAATCTAAGGCCTCCATAACACATGTAGCACCCCTGTCACTAGACAATCATGGTAGACCAATCGTAAACATTGCTGTCGGAGGCCGATGCAATGATTGGTTAGTAGATTCTGGTGCTTCCTTAACAATTCTTCATTCAGACAATCCCTCACAGAAAAGTAAAAATACAATAATGTTAGCGAAGATTCAGAACTATCAGAACTTTTGAGTAAAAACAGAGGTGTTTTTGCTAGATCTAAACATGATTGTGGCCGAGTTGATACTAGTGTGATGGAAGTGAAGATTCAGGGGTGTGACCCACTCTCCCTCAAACAGTATAATTATCCAGATGAAGCAAATCCATATATACAACGTACTGTGGATTCTCGGTTAGAACAGGGTGTCATTAGGCAATGCGTTTCTCCATCTTTAGCCCCAATTTGGCCTGTTCGCAAACCAGATGATTCTTGGAGATTATGCATAGACTACAGGGAACTTAACAAATGTACACAGACATGTGCACCTGTAGTGGCTTCCACCCCTGATGTGTTAGCATCTCTTTTACCAGAAGCTAGCTATTACTCAGCCCTCGATGTGTCCAATGGTTTCTGGTCAATTCCACTACATCCAGAATACCAACAGAAATTTGCTTTTAAATTCAGAAACACGCAGTACACATGGAATGTCCTTCCACAAGGTTTTGTGAACTCACCTACACTGTTCCACCAGTGTTTAGTGAAAATACTGGAACGATTTTCTAAGCCTGAATGTCTGATTCAGTATGTGGATGATTTGTTATTACAGACAGCTACCAAAGAACACATCATTTTACTGGAAGAATTGCTTCAGTTACTAAAAGAGGTTGGACTAAAATTAAATCCAAAAAAAGCTCAATTGCTCAAGTCAGAAGTCACTTATGTAGGCATCAAGATAAGTGAAGGGGGCGTACACCTGATCCACACAAGGTGAAAATTATTCAGAGACTCCCAGTTCCAGTATCAGTAACAGCTTTGAGGTCATTTTTACGTATAGTGAGATTTTGCAGAGAATTCATTGAAGGCTTCGCAGATATTGCAAAACCTCTGAACAATCTTCTTTCAGGAAAAAAGAAGTAAAATAATTCTTTAGATTGGGGTCCTGATCATCAGACAGCCTTTGAAAAGCTGAAAGTGGCATTGATTGAAGCTCCAGCCTTACGCAATCCAGACAGAACACAACCATTTATTTTGCAGACAGCTGCAATGGAGGAGGCTCTTTCAGCCGTCCTCCTTCAAGAAGTACAGGAAAATTTACGACCCATTGCTTATGCTTCTCGAGTACTTTCCCCAGTTGAAAAAGCTTTTG
>NW_015505852.1:541861-562049 GCF_001515645.1 Sinocyclocheilus grahami
GGTGGGGGAAAAAAAGGGGGGGGGGGGGTAACTCTTTATGTTTGCATGTGTTTTTCAGATTTCCCGAACCAAGAAATATAAAAGATGTGGCTATGGGTCCTGACAGTGGTTCTGCCGATGACAGTAATGATGCAAGAGTGCCCAGATCTGAAACCAGCACCCACTTCTGGCATAATGAAGAAAACAAATCAAGGGGTGTTGATCAACAACCTCCAATGGATTCATGTTCCAGTTCTAGTAAATCTGACAGCATGGTCTCCAGATCTGGATGAGCGGTGCCGGGGAGAGAATGTGATAGAGATGTACAAGGATCTTGTGACAACAGCGTTCCTGAGATACCATGGAGCAGTGGCAACCAACGCACCTACAGATCAACTGGTAGGAGAACATTCAAAGGATCACTTAGAGAGAATTGGTTCTGGACGAAAGCTGTTAGGATTTGTAGACAGCATGCTGGGAGCCACCGGAACGGGTTTGGGTATATCGAACTGGATCAGTGCTAAAGAACTTAAACAGAATGAACTCAAACTCAAAGCTCTTGTTGGGCAACGGGTTCTGCAAACAGATGCATATCTGCAAGAGGGATTAAGTGAAGTAAAAGAAACTGTACAGAATGTCCATACGATTGCATCTGCCCTCTCCATTATCGCTCAACAAACTAAAAAAGCTTTCAACACTATGCAGAAACAAGTATACAGTTTGTCTCCATTAAACACCAAGAAATAACTCGTATTTTGGAGGAAGTGTTGGCTGGTAAGGTTCCATCAACACTTTTTACAGAGGAAGTCATTATGAAATGGTTTGGAATGAAAGACTGTTTTAAACCCTCATCAGACAATTTGAAACATTTTATGGATAGACTGGGCAAATGCAAATTGCCCATCCCTTACCGCTACATTATACAAATGGCTAGAATTTCTTCACACCCTATTCCTGCTGGATTCTACAGCCCTCTGGACTATGGTCCTTTAATGGAAGGTATACACTTACCTTTCTCTCGTCATGGTGGTCAACCATCAAACCCCACCAACAGAATCCCACCTATTCAGATTCTGAGGTGATGGAATGAGACTGTGATCAATAAACCTAAAGACACTTCTTGGGCCTGCTCTGCCAAGAATAGTTTTGATAGATTTGGATGTTTTATGAGACAAATGTACGCTATGCTGCTGACTGTTTCAGTACCGGTCTTTCAAAAGGAACAGGTGTTTGAAAAGATTCTAAGCGTAGAAAATCTGGGAGTACTACAAGAGAATGTGTTGAAAGAAAGGAAGGATCTACCCAGATTTTATCACTCAGTTGTCATCAGGAGAATGGCTAGGAATAGACACGGAATGCTGTGACTAGACAAGAATGGGAAAACATTCCTATTCCTAAACTTGAGCAACTTGTCTCCTCAGTCCCCAGACGTTTGCAAACTGTTATAAAAAGAAGAGGGGATGCCACACAGTGGTAAACATGGCCTTGTCCCAACTTTCAGTACATTCACCATATCCAGAGACACTTGTGTCCGCAAAATGGTGGAGCTCATACAATTTGGCCTTGTCGAAATTTGAAGGTAAGAAGCCTCTTTTGATTTCCATTTCAGCTAGATTGGTGAAGTCTCTGATCCAGGACTCCCACTGAGGTCTTAAGTTCTCTGGAACTTCTTCATCCCAACTAACCTTCTCTTTGCACATTTGCTGGAATATTTGTTTACCCAAAAGAACAAATGGTGCCATGAACCCTAGAGGGTCATGCACAGAGGCCACGGTAAAAAGCACACCCCTTCTTGTTAGCGGATTGGGTTTCAGAGTCAGATGTAATACACCACTCTACCCCAAGAGCTCTTTCCATTTGAGGTAAACTCAAAGCCATATCCAGATCTTTGACTGTAGCATGTTCTTCTTCTGGGATGGTTGCCATCACTCTGTCACTGTTAGAGACAAACTTGTGGAGTCTTAAACTGCCAGTGAAGCCAAGTTCTCTTGATTCTTTGATAAGCTGGATGGCTTCTGTCTCAGTTTGAATGCTTATCAGACCATCATCTACATCTACATCATAAAGACTTATCCCAGGATGGGTCTTTCAAGGCACTTGGATATAATAGGTGTTAGTGCTATTGATCTGTAATAGTTTAGGGAAGTGGTGCTGGACTGCTTGGGCACTGGAATAATAGTGGCAGTTTTAAGGCAGGCTGGTACAACAGCATGTGCCAGTGAGAGATTAAAGATATCTGTAAAAACATCTGCGAGCTGATGTGCACAATCCCGGAGGACCCTGACTGGGATCCCATCTGGTGCAGCTGCCTTCTTGGCATTCGTTGTTATCAGGACTCGCTTAACCTGATGAGTCTGAAAAGAGAGCGAACAGTCGTAGAGTCCAGCTGTGGTAAAGTAGCATTGTCCAATTCTCTCTCAAATCGGGCAAAGAAGCAGTTCAGTTCCTCAGCCAGCATGATACTACTTGCTGTCATAGGATCTCTGCTGCCCCCAAAGTTGGTTATATGATACATACCCTGCCACATGCATGTTGAGTCCCTAGAGGTCAAGTGATCCTCAATCTTCTCTTTATGTCAAGTCAAGTCTGCTTTATTGTCAATTCTTCCACATGTACAGCACATACACACAGAGAATTGAAATTGCGTTACTCTCAGACCCTTGGTGCATACAGATAACATAAATACAGATTAAATACAAAATACAACTATACAAATATACAAATAAGGTAAAATGTAAAAATATATATATAAAGCACAAGGCTTATAGCAGATAGAGTGCAAACCAGTAAAGTAAACAACAGTGCAGATATAATGATTGTAGTGCAAAAAAATGATTCGTAGTGCAAAAGAGCTTATTCAGTCTGATTAAAGTGACAGAATGTGTGTATTTGGGAGGGGGGAGTGGGAGAGTCCGTTTCATTTAGTGCCTCGCTCCTGTTGCTGTTGTTGGAGCTGGGAGGGATGTATACAGCAACGAGCAGTATGGCTGTATATTCCCTCGGTAGATAGAACGGCCGGCACTTAATAATCATAAACTCCACCAGGCAGGAGCAATGTTTGCCGACCCAAACAGCATCATTGATGTAAACACAAAGCCCTCCGCCGCGGGTCTTACCTCCCTCGATGAGAACTCTGTCTGCTCGATAGCATGTCAGCTGATCGAGATGAATAGCGTAGTCCGGAATGCTGTTGTTGAGCCATGTTTCCGTGAACACAAAAACACAACAGTCTCTTACGGTCCTCTGAGTTGAGCGTAGTAGTCGGATGTAGTCCAGTTTATTGTCCAAAGAGCGTACGTTAGCCAGTACGATGGTGGGGATAGCCGGCTTGTGTGGGTTAGCCGCTAGCCTAGCCCGGATACCTCCGCGCTTACCCCTCTTCTGCTTCCTCTCGCACCACTTGTGGCGCCTCCGCTGTGGGCGAGATGCAGTAGTGGGGGTCGGTGATGGTGTGGGCCTCCGGAGCAGACCGAGATCCCGCAGCTCTTCGGCGTGCACAGAGTTTAACTCTAAAAATGTGGTTCTGCCGACATCGAGCAGAAACTCACGACTATATGCGCGCTTAGAAACAAATAGACGCGACGAATACGTACAAAAACACTGCGACTCACAAGACAAAAAACACAAAAACACCTTTCTGTCAGGAGAGAGAGAAGCGTGTGTGTGAACGCACCGCCATCTTTCAGTGGAGTATATGCAGCTTTGGCTGATTTGATCCCTTTCTTGAGGTTGTGTCTAGAAACGCTGTACAGTTCTTTGTTGCCAGATCTGAAAGCTGCATTGCAATCCTTCAGGAGAAGTTGAACCTCCTTAGTCATCCATGGCTTCCTGTTTGGGTAGACACCGATACGTCTGTTGGTAGTGACATTTTCCACACAACATCTGATATAAAAAAGCACGGTAGATTTCATCCAAATCCTGAGTGGAAAACAAACTCCAGTCAGTGCTTTGTAAACAGTCCTGCAGCTGCAAAAATGCACCCTCCGGCCAAATTTTAACTGTTTTAACAACAAGTTGCTGTTTCTTAATGATGGGGCAATATGCTGGAATTGAAAAAAGTGACATGTGATCAGACTGTCCAAGGTGAGGTAGGGGTGACGCTCTGAAGGCATTAGGAATGTTATGAAAGATCTGCCCAGCAGGTACTGATGGAAATGTGCTGTGAACTCCACTACCGCTAACAGCTCTCTCCATTTGGTGCAGTAATTCTGTTCGGTTGCTGTCAGGCTCCGACTTCCATATTCTAGTACGCGTTCCTCTCCTTGCTGCAGTTGAGACAACACAGCCCAGATTCTGAATTTTTTGGCATCTGTGTCCAGAATAAGATCACCACTGTCCATAGGGTAGCCAAGGATGTGGGCAGTAGTGAGTAGCTCCTTTAACTTATCAAAGGCATGTTGGCTCTCAGGGGTCCAGAGAAATCGGGCATGTTTTCTTAGCAGGTTGTGAAGGGGTTTTGCAACTGTGGAGAAGTCTGTGACAAACCGTCTGTAGTAGGATGCGAGATGTCTTGGATTCTTGGGAGTGGATAGGCATCTTTAATAGTGCGCTCATTTAGTGCCCGGTAGTTTAGTATGTTTGGTCTTTCTTTTGCACCATTACGATGGGTGAAGCCCAGCAGCTATTACTTGGGAGGCAAGGCCAGCATCAAGATTCTGCTGGATCTGTTCATCGACGCTTTGCTGTTTCTCAAAAGCCATTCTACGTGGTTGCTGTTGAGTGTCATGTTGCACAAGGTTCGTGCGGCCGAGGTCTGTCGGTCCAGTGGAGAAAACATCACCATAAGCATAAAGTATATCCGCAAGCTCACGCTATTCTGCCTCCCTCAGATCCATTGTACTCTCTGCATACAGCGGCTGCAAGTGACTTGGAACGACAGCAGGACATGGATCCGCTGGGGGCAGCTCTACTGTAGTGGCCTGAACCACATTGGCAGGCTGGGAGATTCTGGCAATTACTCCCTTCCTCACCTTCACAGCAACAGTACCTAGGTTATACAGTCTGACTGGAACTTGATTACTTGGCAGGGCATCAATTATAATCTGTGCCACCATCACTTGATGCTTCTCCATGAAGTCTTTAGTCGGACTCAGCAGCATGTTGCCATGTACTTGCTCTCGGAAATGTGCATTGCCTGGAACAATGTATTCACGTCTCGCCTCAAGGACAGCTATGCCTGGCTATGCGGACCACGTGCACCCTAGGGTTGGGTATCGTTTTGGTTTTTTCGATACCGGTGCCAAATCGATACTTTTAAAATGGTTCCGGTGCCTAAATCGATACTTATTAAAAAATAAATAAATAAAAATTCCCCCCAAAAATGATGGATTGCCGGGTTTGTGGACGGGGCTTCACCTAACAGTATACATAGCAAGGTTTTTTTTGTTTGTTTGCTTATTTTGTTTTTATAATAAGTAAAAAGGAAACAAGTAGAAAGAATAGAAAAAGAATAGGGAAAGCTAGTGTTAGAGGGTAATTTTTAGATAAAAATAAAAATTCAATAGAACAGAAAAAGAACAGATAATGCTAGTGTTAGAAGGTCATTATTTATAACAAATAAAACGAAAATAAGTGGAAAGAATAGAGAAAGAATAGAGAATGCTAGTGTTATAGGCTCTTTTTTCTTTATAAATAAAACAAGTAGAATAGAAATAGAATAGAGAGTGCAAATGTTAGAGGGTCAAATGAAGATGAAAGAGATGTTTTTTCAGCCGTTTCTTGAAAATATTAAGGACTCTTAAGCTGCTTGGATTGAGCTGGGCAAGTCATTCCACCAGGATGGAACAGTTAATGTAGAAGTCCATTAAAATGTTTTATCATAGGTAGAATGCAAAATGTTTCAATACAAGCATTTCAGTCAAATGTAATTTATGCAATATTTCAAACCTTTAACCCACTTGGGAAAATTAACCCATGGCAACAGTTTAAAAGTAGCCCAATTCTGTGGAAAAAACTTGGACTTGGCAACCCTGCATCCAACAAGAGCTACCGGAGTCAGCTTTGACTGATCACAGGTCGAGAATAAGGAGAGATGACTGACAAGACCATGCTGGAGTATACGCTTAACAGATCCTGAGCTCATTGACAAATATCTGATCTTGTAAGATGTGTTCCCTATACACAGAGTGTGTGTGATCGCAAAATCGAAAGTGAAAGTAAAAAGCGCAAACGCTCATTCAAAAATATTTAAATACACTCCTTATTCTCGATCCTGAGAGCAGCTGCCTGATGCGCCAAAATTATATACAATATTAGAATGTTTAAAGAAGTGGACACGAAAATCGCGGGAGCGAAACATGTTGCGGGAGCAGGCGGCAATGGTCAGAAATTCAGCGGGAGCGAGATTAAGAAAACAGCCAAATCAGCCTTAAGAAAAGAGGACGTATGGTCACCCTAATTTATAAGCTATTGCTAATCGATGTATTCTTTTTAACGTAGTATATGGAACATATTTTCTTCCTCATTCTGTGGCAAGAAGCCTCATCAGATCACAAAAGGAAGCATTTGACTGGTATTGTGGAGTAAAAAGGTTATAATGTTCTCTTTTGTTGGACAACAGGTTTAGAAATGTGAATACAAGGGAGGTTTAGCTTTAGGCATTTTAATTCAAGCATGTTTAGCTTAGTTAACGGAAGGCTACCTGCTGCCATCAGAGCAAGTGTAATTACTGCATTCACGTGCTCCTCAGATGCTTTCATTTCCCGAGTTGTGCTTTTAAGTTGGAATGCGAAAACTACATAGACACTCTCGTTACTACAAAGATGTGTTGGATTTGTATTATTAGAGCTTTCCGACGTGTTCACGTGCATTTTCTCAGTCGGGAAATTATTTTTCACGTGCGGTGCCAGTGATGATGCTTCTTACATCCGTTTTGGAGTACCTGAGGACAAATATTTCAATCGATCGCTCAGACATGGCACCAAAATGAGGCACCGAATCTGTGTTCGGATTCGGTTCTAGTACATACCGGTTACATAGGTACCGGTGCCATATTGGTACTGGGTTTTGGTACCCAACCCTAGTGCACCCTGGTTTGTTCTTTGGGTTAAAGTATGGAATTTGCTCACCGAACAATACAATCTTCTGGCTATCAAAGTCAAGGCGTGCCCGTGCTTGCTCCAAGAATGGATGCCCCAAAATGGCCTCGGTGCCCTCTGCTACATCTGCTACAATGAAATTAACACTGACTGTTTGGGTTCCGACTTGCACTGGAATGGCAACTTCCCCGAGGACATCAACATTTATAGGGCTTATTCCCTGCAGGGCCTGTACAGTGGATAGCTTGAGTGGGGGCCTTACATCAGCCTTGATGGTCTCATAGCAGAGTCGAGGTAGCACGAGGACGGGTTAACATCCAGAATAACAGACTTTAAACATGATTGCGTTTAAATAAGATTAAGTAACCAATGCTAAACCAAAGCACCACACATGACAAAAACATTGGGTATTTTTTTTTATTAGCTTATAAAAAATTAACCGTTAAAACAAAACAACAACTAGCGGCACCTCAGTTTTTAAACTCAGGCTAAACTACACACGCACCAAACAATTAACTAGGAAATAATTTTAACATTAAATAAATAAACACAGAGAACTTTGAAAATAGGCTAGATATAATTTTAACAAATTAAATACAAAACGAAATAAAATAAGTAAAATGCTTTAAAAAAACTCACAGATTTTATATTCACAATAACTTGCTTAACAGGCTATTGCAAAAAATAAAATAAATAATACTAAAAAAAATGTTTTTTTAAAATAACGTAGACTACTAAACAAACAAATGAATTTGATCACTGGGCCTTGCTTTGCTTACTCCATATTACTATGAAGGAAAAGTATATTGCTGACTGACTGCGGTCCCAGATTTGTGCGTCTTTCTTCCAAGATCTGCCCACAAACACTGAATGCCCTCTCGGACGGCGCACTAGATGTGGGAATGCTCAAAATAAAACGCGCAAATTTTGAGAGGATAGGAAAGCGCTCTTTGTTGAACTTCCACCACTGAAGCACATTGTCTGGATCTGGTTTGTCCGCAAGTCGGCTGCCAAGATATTCTGCTATTTCAGCGTCGATGGGCTTTGGTGCTGAATTGCAGGATACGTCTTCCCAGTCTGTGAATCGGTCAGCGTAGCTTTGCTTTTTGGCTGGTGGGGGTTCATCCTGTGCTGTGGCCAGTGGGACCTGGTCAAACTTCATCTTTTGGATAATTTCTTTTCCACCTTTGAATTAGATTGTAAAAAAAAATAAGGCATTAATTCGCAGTCTATTAAAATTAGTTTGTTTGTCGTAAACTCTTATTCAGTTACTTTTTAAAGAATTTTGTTCATTGTCTTTTATTTCTTGACTTTAACTTATTCTAATTTGTAAATGCACTGCATGTATTTCGTTTATTTTCAAAGCACGTTGCTCGTTTTCTTAGAAAGTCTTATGCGAATAATCTATTAGCCTATTCGTATACAAGGTCTGTTGTATTATAATTTCGCTTTAGAATATGTCTATAAACAAATTAAATAACAATATTCAAAACAATATAGTCTATTTTAACTATTCATTAATATTACACACCTCTGATCACGTCATCTCTTGCATCTGGGCACAGCATCCGTTGCAATCACATTTTTGGAGTCAGGAACGTTGCAATTCTGTAGATCATGTGGAGGGGATTTGCTGATGTGTCACCTAGTGCCCATCAGTTCTTCCAGACATGAGGCACACACACTGGCAACTTCGGAGAGCACTGGCTCGAGGGATGCTGCTTGGCAGTGTTCAAGGAGTCTGACGGACCATGGCAGCGAAAGTGATGCGCTTAGAGAGGAGTTAACTGGGTTCAGGTGTAGTGCAGCCAAGATGGTGGTGTGTGTTTCTGGTAAGAGAAACAGGAGGGGGAATCCTAATTTAACTTGTTTAATCAAAAAAGGAGATTTGTATATGTTACTTCACACATGTGGTCCGTAATCATTTACACACTGGTAAAACATATACAAAGTTGAATAAACAGTCCAGCCAGCCTGATTTGTAACCTACTGCTGTCGAGACAAAATGTCCACTCCTAACTGCGCTACGTGCCACTAGGGGGTGTGGCTAGGGCTTTCTCACAGTAATCCTCAGTCCATATATCCGTTGTAATTGCACACCCATACGTCTCAATGATGGGCTTTATCTCCATTGCCACAGACGACTGCAGGGCCTGTGCTTTTCCCTCAATATGTCGAGACACAGTGGTTGGATGTGGCAGAGCATCTCTCACATCAAATGTACCATATTTAGCTAAAGTGCGAAACTATGTCAACAAAGCCTTTCCCGGCAACGAAGTCATACGGTCTAATGTCTTTATAGCAAAGTGCGACACATTTTTCTGTAGTGTCTTGCTTGACGTGAGCAAGAAGTGCTTTATGGGGGAACAAGAGCTTGCTTTGACCACAGAGAATTGTGCAGCTATGTTGCCTCAGGGCAGAGGTGCCAGATTTATGTCCATTGTAAATTAACACTTTTGCGCATTTAACCGCCCGCTCCAGTGAGATTTGCGTTGGGTCCCGCGGCATCCCAAACCCAATACAGCCCTCTAGTATGAAGTACCTCAAGGCTCAGTACTAGGGCCATTACTTTTCACGCTTTACATGTTACCCTTGGGAGATATCATCAGGAAACATGGTGTTAGCTTTCACTGTTATGCTGATGATACTCAGCTCTATTTCTTCGCTGTCCGGCGAAACATACCAATTTGAAAAACGGAATGCATAGTCGATATAAAAAATTGGATGACGAGTAATTTCTTACTGCTAAATTCTGAAAAAATAGAGGTGTTCATTATAGGACCTAAACACTCGTAATAACCTAGAACACTGTCTAACACTTGATGGCTGCTCTGTCAATTCTTCGTCATCAGTTAGGAACCTAGGTGTGCTATTTGATAGCAATCTTTCCTTTGAAAATGTGACGGATGTTAATAAGAGTGTGCACTCACAATCTAAATTCATGTATTTCACTAATGAGCCTTCCTTTCAATTTTCATGTATTTACATTATATTAGTTGTTCACGAAAACGTGATAATTTAATTTTGTACTTTATTTGTGTCATTTTTGGGAAAAGAGTTTTATATTCATTTTATGTCGTGACGTCATTTCTGTTCAGCCCGTGCTGCGTCCTCAGACTGCGTTGAGCACACTGAGGAGAGGTAGGCAGTTAGTGGTGCTTCTTCAATATAAGCTTGTAAAAGTTATCAGAAGTTTTATTAAGTACCTAATAGGCAAAAATATTATTGTTAAGAGTGTTATACATATACTGGAAAGTGTTTTATTCGTGGATGGATGGGATTTAACAGTTATTACTGAGTACAGCGGTTTGAGTATATGTATGTGCAGCAGCAGAATTTTTTTTTTTTTTTTTTGCTAATTGATTAATTGGTGTTTAATCTGTCTAGGTGGGAAGAAAATCACAGAACGAAAACATTTCTCATTGTTGTACTCTCTCTCTACTCCATCCAGGTATAGTTTATTGTTAATTAGACTTTCTATTCTATCACTTTGTTCAATTCATCTATTCTAATTCATGGTTGATTTAAAATATGCTGCAGAAGATTATATCATATATTTGGATAAATGCTTGTAACCATTTATCTTGCACCGTATTTTTGATATGATATTTTTGATATCATTGTGATGTTCACTGAGACCGCGTTGAGCACGCTGAGGAGAGGTGGGAAGAAAATCACAGAACGAAAAGATTTCTCATTGTTGTACTCTCTCTCTACTCCATCCAGCATCTGCATGCTCCATGTTAATAAACCCTCCATCAGCAGCAGTTCCCGTGATTCGTCTCTTCATTTATAACACAACGCAGACCGTAACAGTGACAGTGGGGGGAGGGCCGGTTACAAAAGCCACATTTCTAGCATTTGTAAAACTGCATTTTTCCATCTCAAAAATATATCTAAATTACAACCTATGCTCTCAATGTCAAATGCAGAAATGTTAATTCATGACCTCAAGGTTAGATTATTGTAACGCTTTATTGGGTGGTTGCTCTGCACGCTTAATAAACAAACTCCAGCTGGTCCAAAATGCAGCAGCTAGAGTTCTTACTAGAACCAGGAAGTATGTCCATATTAGCCCGGTTCTGTCAACACTGCACTGGCTCCCTATTAAACATCGTATAGATTTTAAAATCTTGCTTTACTTATAAAGCCTTGAATGGTTTAGCACCTCAGTATTTGAACGAGCTCTTATTGCATTATAGTCCTCCACGTCCACTGTGTTCTCAAAACTCTGGCAATTTGATAACTAGAATATCAAAATCAACTGCGGGCGGCAAATCCTTCTCCTTTTTAGCACCCAAACTCTGGAATAACCTACCTAACATTGTTCGGGAGGCAGACACACTCTGTCAGTTTAAATATAGATTAAAGACCCATCGAAACGTCCGGTGGCACGCACTGCAAGATGGCTGCACAACACTAGGCTCCTGAGTATTAACCTCATATTTCAAGATATTAATTTCATACAGAGGAAAATATCATCTCTTTTTGACAACTGGACACTTCTAATACGAGAATGACTACCAGCAAAAAATCGATGTCTCCCCAAAAGCAAACGCCTCAAAACACTCGATGACGACGTTGCCTCAATTGTTAGCCACGCAATCAAAGGACAGCAGGAGGCTATGCAAAATAGTTTCTTGTATGTTGACAGAGGCGATAAAGACAGCACTTAATCCCTTCAATGACTATATTAACGAAAACAGCATTGTTCTTCGATCACTGAAACCAGAAATGGACTCTCTGAGTAAAAATTATGGCATTGATTACAACGAAAGTTGACAATCTTCAAGGCAGTTTACGCAAATAAAAAAAAGACACAAACTTCTGCTTGACTCAACTAGAGCAGATGCAACGAAAATGCAACAACCTCGAAGATCGGTCACGTCGCAACAACGTTCTTCTTGTCAATCTGCCAACAGGAATGGAAGGAGACGACCCTGTCGGTTTTCAACAGAAAATGCTACCTAAATGGATCCCCGATCTTTCGGCGCGCTCATGCCCGATTGAGATCGACAGAGCCCATCACGTATACTCGAACTCCAACTCACCTAGGCCACGATCGTTGATATTTCGGCTTCATCGCTACCCTGACAGGCAAGCTATCCTTTAAGGAGCAAGTAAAGCAAAACCCACTTTGCCCATAAGAGCACGTCTGGAGTTCTATGCTGATTACAGTCACGAGACGGCAACAAAAAAGGAAGGCGTATTCAACCATAAGATCCAAGCTTCACCAGAAAGGGGCTGAAACTTTCCTGATCTACCCAGCATTGCTGAAAGTCACTTACAAGGGTCAGAAATACTCACTTGAATCTCCGGAAGATGCTGAAAAGTATCTAGAGGGTCTTGATGGAGCAGCGACAACTATTGCCCGCAGATCTTTAAACTTCCCGCCTGAGGAGACAATGAAGGATGACTTATAACATTTTTGACCAAATTTGTTCAATACAAGGACTAGAAACCTTTTCAACATTTGCTCTTGGTTCAGCCCATCAGAGTGAATTGGTAACATGTTCCTATTTTTATACGGTATTTTTTATTTGTTTATTTTATTTTATTTTTCTCCCTCATGTGCAGATTGATAGACATTGCTTTATAGAGAGTTTTTAGTTGATTACTGTAAGCTTGCTAACCTAGAAAAGATGGGCCTTAGTTCATAATTTAATTCCAGTTGCCATAAAGAGTCGAGTTATGGAAATCACGTTAAATGATTATTCGGAGTTCTGTAAAAATCACCTTATAATTCTATATCCCTCAGTTTTTTTAATCATAGGGGTTATTAAGGCAAATAGAGTTTTAGACATTGCCTCGCGACCACCACAGATGTTTGCTAAAAGGGTTATATGGGAGAGGGAGGGGGTGCTTAGGCGCATAAAGCACCCAGGACCGCTAATGATTTTGTTGCTGCATATGGATATAAAAATCTTGGTTATATGTTCAACAACCTGTTTTTTACATTATGCGTTATTCTGTGTGAATATCCAGCAACTATAGACTATGGTTAATGTAAATATATTGTCTCTCAATGTTAGGGGGTTGAATTCTCCTATTAAACGTACAGGGGTTTTAGATCTTATGCACAGAAAGAAAACCCACCTTACCGCTATAGACACCCAAAGAATGCAAAACAGGCGTTATATTCCCATAGTATCATCAAGTTGTAATTCTGAAAAGCAAGGGGTGACAATTCTTTTTAAACGTAATTCTAATTTTATTATTGAACACAAAGGCTATGATGACGATGGTCGAGTTGCTTATTGCTGTGCTTTAATTGAAGGAAACAGGTATGCTTTTCCACAAGTTTTGAAAACACTTTTATCTCTTCATGGTTATTCAATCATCATTGGATCTGACATGAATGCCGTGTTTGACACAGTTTTGGAACATTCCAATCCTTCAGTTTCAATAACAGTCTCAGTCTTCTGCAACACTGATATTGTTTATTAAAGACCTAGACCTGTGTGATGCTTGGTGTTTACAAAATCCAACTGCTAAGGAATACACCTATTTTTCCCCAAGTCACAAATCCTTCTCAAGAATTGATTATATTTTACTTTCATCTATGCTATTTCCAGATCTAATACGCATTGAATTCCTACCACAAAGTGTTTCTGACCATAATGCTGTATTAGCACATCTCCAGATCAAGACATCCCGTAAACCATCCCAATGGAGATTTAATACTCTGCTTCTACAAAATGAGGACTTCCTTTCTCAACTGAGAGCAGAACTGACTGAATTTATCAGATTAAATCAAAACTCAGTCTCCAATTATGATATGTTATGGGCGTCTAACAAAGGCTTTTTAAAGGGGTCATATGATGCTGCTAAAAAGAACAGTATTTTGTGTATTTGGTGTAATGAAATGTTGTTTATGCAGTTTAAGGTTAAAAAACACATTATTTTACACATACTGTACATTATTGTTTCTCCTCTCTGCCCCGCCTTTCTGAAACACGTCAATTTTTACAAAGCTCATCGGTCTGAAAAAGCGAGGTGTGCTGTGATTGGCCAGCTATCCATTGCGTTGTGATTGGCCGAATACCTCAAATGTTACGCCCCTTGTCATATTGTATTGATGCCCTGTCAGGCCGGAGCAATGATTCAAAAACATGAAAACCCATTTTAAAGAGTCATTCGTTGCATGCAGTGGGGACATAATTATGGATTATAATGACTTATACTGTCTTTTTACTCGTTGCGTTGCATCGCGCCGCGTAAACATAAAACCATGTCTGCATTTGTGATCGGAGAAATGACAAACAACAAGCACTACTCTACACTGCCCAAAAACTTGCTTTAAATATATAAAATATAAAAACTCTTTAAATATAAAAGACGTACTTACAGTCTTTGAGTCAGAACAGCCGGCATTGTAGTCTACTCTTCCAGGAAACAGTCCTCCATAAAATGTGCTGCACACATCTGAATATTTGGGTTGAAGTGTTCTGGAACAGTGTTGTAAATACAACTTAACCACTGATTTCTAGTCATGTCCATTTTTGGAAGGCCAAACAAAGTAGTTTCACTTTCACAACGAAACAGCATCACAGTGAGCAGAGGCCGGGGGATAAAGTGAGGAACGGCAGGAGGGTTATAGTGAGCAGAGGTGCGGGCTTGAGAACGGCGCAACCGACGAAGGAGCGTCCAGAAGGACATGTGACAACTCCGGCTGGACTCCGATTCCTCCATGGTGAAAGCCGATCGGGCGATCCACAGCGCAAAGTTGTAGTATTTCCTCAGCGACCAGCACTGATCAGCTCCAGGCATGACGAAGCAGATATCGTCCTCTTTTGGAAGACCAAACAAAAGTAGTTTCACTTCTACAACGAAGCACACAGCATCTTTTCGACATTGCGGCGGAAACAACAATACTACAGCGAGAATAAAAGTTACGCCTTCTTTCTTTGCGTGAACATTTGGGCGGTGTTATGCAAATCTTCCCACAGAGCGACGTAGGTATGTTGGGGCATGTTAGAACGAGCCATTTTAGGTAGGTGTGGCTGACTCTTAACTTTTATCAAGAATATCTCTTTGGATTTGAGACTTTAGTCTTTGCAACTTTACAGATCTTCTTTATGCACCAAGAGCTTGAAACACTTCAAAAAGAAAGGAAAAATTGAAATCGCATCATATGACCTCTTTAAAGGACCAAGCCATTTCCTTTTCTGCTAGACTTAAAAAGAAATATTTTGAACAAATATCAGTATTAGAAAGAAGATGTGGGGACTTAGAAAGGGAATTAGGTTACAACTTTTCCAGTATTACACTACATAAGTTAAATGTTGAAAGGGCTGCGCTCAATAATTTGCTTCAGAAGTGAATATTCGCAGAAGTGCAGAATATTTAATGCATATTACAAAACATAAATACTATATAGATGGAAGCAGACCAAGCCGACTCCTTGCACTTACTCTGAAAAAACATGAGCAACGTTTTAATATACGGGCGATTAAAAAAAAAAAAAGATTTCTCAGTTCACATCCCAAAGATATTAACTATATATTCACGTCATTTTTTGAAAAATTATATACTTCAGAAACACAACCCAGTACTGGACAGTTAAAAAGATTTTTTGATCAGTTGAATTTAAATAAACTTTCAAAAGAGGAAGTGGACAACCTTGACTCTGACATAACCTTAGAAGAATTACATAATGCAGTAATTTGTTCGAATAAAGGAAAGTCTCCTGGAATTGACTGCCTCCCAGTAGAGTTATACTTGGTGCTATGGGATTTACTAGGTCATATTTGGTTACGCACTATAAATGAGGCCATATCCAAAGGCCATTTTCACAGAGACCTCAATACAGCTTTAATCACTGTTCTACCTAAACCCGGCAAAGATCACTCGGACGGTTCTAACTATAGGCTCCTCCTTGATTAATGAGGATGTCAAAATCTATGCTAAAGTTATTGCCAGATGTCTACGAGTAGTAATACATAAATTAATTGATCCAGATCAATCAGGATTCATCACCGGACGCCTGGCTTCTGACAATGTCTGCCGAGTGTTACACGTCATCGCAGAATCAGGGAGAACACCTAGTGGCTTTCTATTTATTGATGCCGAAAAAGCCTTTGATCGGCTTGAATGTGTAACGCCCCTGTGGACTGTTTATTGTGGTTTCTTCCCCTTTTGTTGGTTTAGCCCGTACTATCATTAGTTAATTACCCTCATTGTGCTCACCTGTCTGCCACTGATTATCCACCCTATATTAGTTCCTGTCTGTCTCAGCTTTGGTTGTCGGTTATTGTGAATGTTACCCCGAGTGTGTGTGCGTCTCACCTACCTGAATCTGCCTTGTTGTGTCTACATTAAATATCTTTATTGGAATCCTCATCGTCCTCGTCATGCTGCCTGCCTCCACACACCGTGACCGTGACAGAATAACTGACCCTAAAGTAAAGTATAGCAGCGTCTTTCCCCTCGTTTGTTTTTCCGTTTTTTGTCAGTTTTTATTTTTCGTGTTATGGATTACCCTGCCTTCCAAATCCTCCTGCTGGAGCAGGGGGAACGCTCTCTTGAGGACCACACGGATGACTTTCTGTCCCTGGCTCACCTCACGCACTACCCGGACAACTGCCTCTGTACATTCTATCAAGTTGGACTTAACGCCACCACACAAGCGCAGTTTTCCGGGGATAGTCCTCGAGAGAGCCTCACCGCCTTCATCGAGTGGGTGCTGGTGTCCTGCAAGTCCCATCTAACCGTGGACATCGCTGACAACAACACCAGCCCCACTCAAGACCCAGAGCCCAACCCACCATCTCCCCGCAGTACAGAGCATCAGCCTGAGCCCACCGATGACGGAGAGCCATTTCCCACCGCGATCAACGAGCCAGAGCAAAACCAAGCGACTGAGCAGAGGATCGCCTCGGATGTTGAGCCCAACCCGACAGGCCAGGTGCGAAAGCCGGTGACGGTCTCACCATCTGCCCCGTGGAGGATCTCACCGGATCCACTCCAGACCCAGAGCCTAATCCACCATCTCCCTGCGGTATGGAGCATCAGCCTGACCCCACCGATGACGGAGAGCCATTCCCCACCGCGATCAACGAGCCAGAGCAAAACCAAGCGACTGAGCAGAGGATCGCCTCGGATGTTGAGCCCAACCCGACAGGCCAGGTGCGAAAGCCGGTGACGGTGTCCACCACGAGGGAGCAAGCCGTGGATGGTGTGAGCGCGGAGAGGAGCTCTGCCCCCTGCATCATGGCTGATTGTGAGCTGACTATGGCAGAACATAAAGGCCAGAATATGGAGGGCATTCAGTGCCAAAACGAGGAGGAGAGACCTCGGAATCCTCAGTTTAGCCCAGGAAGGGCTCCCGATCCCCTTGTCGAGCCTCGGAATGGCTCCCGATCCCCTGTCGAGCCCGGGAATGGCTCCCGATCCCCTGTCGAGCCCGGGAAGGGCTCCCGATCCCCTGTCGAGCCCGGGAAGGGCTCCCGATCCCCAGTTCAGCCTTGGAAGGGCTCCCGATCCCCAGTTCAGCCCAGGAAGGGCTCCCGATCCCCAGTTCATCCCAGGAAGGGCTCCTGATTTTTCGTTCAGCCCAGGAAGAGCTCCTGATCCCCAGTTCCACCCAGGAAAGCGCACTCCGATGCCAGCTCCTAGAAAGCGCCCTCCAGTGGCCGCTCCCCGCCCTCCCACCCACTCGGATGGAGGAGGCTGTCCTCCACCGCTGTCGTCTGGCAGCCCCTCTGCTCGCCCTCAGCCCACCATCATTGCGGTGCGAGCCCCGCGGGACTGCCATCCTCCAGCGTCGCCGGGGTTGGAGTTTCCCTCACCTCTGCCTCCGAGGCCCGGACTCTGCCTCGGCCCGTAGACCCAGTGGCTCCACTTCGGCTCCTAGTTCCCTCGCCTCCACCGTCACCCATCGATCCATCAGCTCCACCGGGCTCCCTCGTCCCTCCGGCTCCGCCTTGGTCGGGCGTCGACCCGCCATCGCCTCTGGACTCCACTCCTCTGGCTGCGCCTCGTCGCTCTGTCCCACCGGCTCCGTTGGGCTCCTTCCTCCCGCCAGCTCCACCTTGTTCCTCAGTCGCTCCGACTCCGCCGCGGATCTCTGGATCTCCGCCTCGGTCGCCAGATCCCTCGGCTCCACCCTGGCCCCCCGGATCTTCGGCATCCCCCTGGCTCATTGGCTCTCCGCCTCGGGCTCCTCCACCACCTGCTCCGCCGCCGTTGGTCGGCCCCCTGGAGTCGGTGGACGTTCCTCCTCCATGGCTCCTCCCTCTATTATGAGGAGCCATGGCCGCTATTATGGCTATGGCCTGGGTCCCACCTGGCTCCTCCTCCTGCTCCGGTTCCCTCCTGTCATCTCCCTGGCTCCTTCCTTCATCGTCACCTCCCTGGACTCTATTAGCCGTCCTCCTCCTGGAAATCCGTCCTCCGCCGGAACCTCCACCTATCTGGTCTGCCTGCCAGCCCTTTGCCTTCCCCTGTCACCATCTCACATCCACTGCTTTGTCCTCCTATGCCCCTCCCTCTGTTTCTACAGAAGGTGTGTACCTTCCAGGAGGGGGGAGTAATGTAACGCCCCAGTGAGGTCACTGTAGCCACCAGATCCAGTCTGTATCCAGATCAGATGGTCACTGCAGCCACCCGGATCCAGTACGTATCCAGCCCAGATGGTGGATCAGCACCTAGAGAGGACTTCTACAGTCCTGAATGTCAACGGAGATCAGGACAATCTGCCACAAAGACAGATCCCCAGTAAGGACCTTGTCTCCTAGACGGCCACCGGGACAAGACTACAGGAACCAGTTGAGTCCTCTGCACAATGTGACTTTGCTGCAGCCTGGAATTGAACTGCTGGTTTCGTCTGGTCAGAGGAGAACTGGCCCCCCGACTGAGCCTGGTTTCTCCCAGGGTTTTTTTCTCCAATCAGTCACCGATGGAGTTTCGGTTCCTTGCCGCTGTTGCCTCTGGCTTGCTTATGGCGCTTTTCCACTGCATGGTACGGCATGGTACGGTTCACTTTTGGGGGGTTTTCCACTGGGTACAGTACCTGGGACTTTTTTAGTACCACATCGGTTGAGGGTCCAAGCGAACCGTACCATTACCAAAATGTGACGTGTAAACTCTGCTGATCACGGATTGGCCGGAGAGAATCGTCACTACTTGCGTCACTGAACTTGCGACACAAACACAACAGAACCGTTAGATTTAAATCAGCACAGCCAGCGAAGGATCGAGTGCAACTGTTTTGAACGAGCGCACCTTACAACCAAAAAGTGTTTGTTTCGTGGTCTGTTGAGGAAGTACAGACATTCCTCTCGTTGATAGCAGAGGAGCAGATCCAGCGAGAGCTTGATGGGGCGACGCGGAATCAAAAATGTTTTTCAGGAGTCATGGCAGCATAGGCAGCGCAACTATAATGACATGTGAATAATCCCACCCATTCTAGAGCGATACTAAACTGCAGTGGAAACGCAAACCGAGCCGAGCCGAGCCGTGCCGAGCCGAGCTGTACCGAGTCATACCACGCAGTGGAAAAGCGCCATTAGTTAGAGACACTTAATTTCCAGCGATATCGTCGACTTGATTGCACAGACGCTATTTAAACTGCACTGAGCTGGATGATGACATCACTGAATTCAATGATGAATTGCCTTTAACTGAAAATTTAGTGTTTACTATTATCATTTTGCATTATTGACTAATTAATGCTGTACAGTTGCTTTGACACAATCTGTATTGTTAAAAGTGCTATATAAATAAAGATGACTTGACTTGATGTTCCTCCTGGCCCCGCTGTCCAACAGGGCACATACTTCCATGTCATACAGCAGCATATGAATACACATCTCTTGCCCACTCTCCTTGACTCTGAGAACTGTTTAGGCAGGATGGGTCTCTGTAGGCCGAGGAAGTGCTGGAGTCACACGTTCCAGTTTGAGCCTGGGCGAAGGACAGTTCTGCTTCATGTGACCAATACCTTGGCAGTTATGACAGACAATCTCTTCCCAATTGATTTTACCCCTCTTATTGAATTTTTGCGGGCGAGGTTTTAATTCTGCTTTTGAGTTCTCCACCCAGGGGTTGACAGCACCACATTTTCCTCATCACTTCCACTCTGGTCTAGACATTCACGTATTCCAGCTGCATTCACGTGTTCCATCGGTCATACGCGGAAATCCCGTGGGGGGTCGGGGGGGGCCAGGATT
>NW_015505852.1:562283-572190 GCF_001515645.1 Sinocyclocheilus grahami
CCCCCCCCCCCATCTGAGGGTTGTCCCCCCTAAAAATGATTAAAACTTAGCTGTGTATTGTAAATTACATTGTTTTATACTTTAAATAACTTTGTAAGTAGTAAAACAACGCAAACAGGGCAAAAATGTGTTTTAAGTTTAGAAACATTTCGAGTCTCTCCCTCCCTTGCCTCACAGTGCTTTGCAACTGAGGTGATGTAAAAGAGGAAAGCAGGCATTTGGACCAGAGTCCGTGGTTTCCCGCGGAACTGGGCTACTTTAACACTGTTGCTGCTGGTTGAAGCGACCCCAATAAGTTATAGCGTGATATGAATGCGAATTTTACAGGAGGAACCCCACTGAAAAACGTGTATTTTACCCCCCGGAACGCGCTTTTTACCGGGGAAATGCGATGGGGGCTAGTTTTGAGTAGCAATTGGGCGGGTTTTGTTGCAAAAACCCGGCAACCCTGCATCACCTACATACACAGAAGTCCAGTGAGCGAGAACAAAGTCAATAGTTGTGGAACTCGACTGTAAAGGCTATTTTATTCACTTAAACATCGGATGAAGTGATTAATTTCTCTTTAATACAGATGATGCCAATGTATTTTTTGATGAGTCCGCCATGTTAGCAATAATAATGTTACCTGTTTGACGGATAGTAATGTCTACAACGGACATGAGAGCTGTCGCAGCGCGACCACAACAGCTTGAAGTTGTCTAATTTGGCACGGTCTCCCTGCTGCACTAATAGTAGTAAGGCTGTGTATACTTGTCCTTACAAGTACAATTTTAGCTGTGTTATTTGTGTCCCCTTCAAAAATTGCTCTTGAGTAATTTTATGTTTATTGTCCCCCCCAACTGTTAGAGGAAATTCACGACCCTGCCATCGATCTTATGGCAGACTGCATAAGTTGTGTTACACTAGTGGCTGTTCAACGTGTGGTTTCATACCTGTGTTCAATCTCACAAACCCAGGGTAAGTGGGCTACTAGACAAAACCTCATCTGCACAACCATTGTCCTTTCAGACCTATGGTTAGCTCTGGCACATTCCTCAAAGCAGTTCAGTAACTCTCTCCATAGGCGGAGGGTGAACCAACTCCAGGGTAAGGCTAAAAGCAGCCAAATCTATTAACTACAAACATCATAAACCTGTCTTTTTAGGCAAGAACCAGACACCGGTGTCATGTAGGCTAATAAAATGTTTAATGGGACAGAATTTGTATTTCATTTAATTACAATTTAATAAAAACATTAGAAATTGATAATTATATAATATTTCCTTCCCACGGTTATTCAAATGGCGAATATATTATGTACAGTTACATTTTCACTAACTTTGATCTATCGCACTCTCAAAAAACAAAACTATCATTATAATCACTGATGCAGTCTACACTGCGAAATGAATCCCTTACTTACATTGTACGAGCATCTGTGCTTTGTTGTTTATGATGAAAGTATTTCACGGAATTCACTCATCGAACGTGTGCGCATTCAACAAAGCTGATGAGTTTCAGCGATGACTCATCTGAATGCCTCTGATTGGCCATTGCATTCCTAAGCTCAACAGAATCGTGTGTGATTGGTTATAATGCGCAACACTGTTAAAACGCCTAAAATGAAATACAGTGCAACATGAGCAAATCTTAATTTAATGTGCAGTCGACATTTTCTATTCATTTACAGTTTGTTAGCAACAGACGTAATAGATTTAATTTGTTTGTGCAGGGGCAGTTTTGTCTAATTTAGTGGCATTTTTGCCCCAAGACCCCATGGCCAGGGGAAGGCTAAGCTATATAAAACGGCTGTTAACTATGTGCACATTGAGTGCGAGCAGTTCAAATTTGCTGGAGTACTCTGTGTGCAGCACTGTGTATCAATTCCACTGTCGTGTATATACTCATTTTCCACCCCATTAATAAATGGATTGGTTGCTCTCACTGTTTGCTGTGATAAGGGTGGCTCATAGCAACATGTGGGCCTACTTACTGAAACGGATGCAGCACATGGGGCAGAACTGATTTTAAATGGATTGTTATTATTATCAGTTTTTGATACTTGAGCACAGTAGCGAACCGTGACTCCTGAGCCACGACAGCAGGCTGTCTTCTAAAGACAGCAGGCTGTCTTTAGAAGAGGACACCCTTGGTGTCCTCTTCTAAAAGTCATCTTTGACAATTCCACCTATGAAACAAGAGGCTATCCAGCCTTAAGGCGGTCGCACACCGTACGACATGTGCAGCCCTGCAGTCATCCGCGAGGGGCTGTCACGCTATTTTGTGTTTATTTTATTATTAAAGTTTTATTTGAGTGTTCGCCGGTTCCCGCCTCCTTCTTCCCGACTTACGAACTTTGTTACATTGGTGCCGAAACCCGGGAGGAAGGAGGGGCACGCTGCCAGAGATCCCTCACCGCTGGGGTGAGTCCGCAGTGCCATCGAGCATGGCGAAGCAGTCTGCCGCCATGGACGCTCGAGGCGGTGGGCTGGAGTGAGTTGCCGGGGGCGGACGAACTCACTGCCGGCCGCCTGGGATGTGGAGGGACGGCTGCCGTCCGTGAGGGAGCGGAGGAATCGCCGTTGTTCGCCTGAGGCCGGAGCCTGCTGCCATCCGCCATGACGGGGAGGAGCAGGGAACGGGGGACTCCTGCCGGCTGCCCGAACGCGGAGGAGACGTCGCCGTCCACTGGGCGTCAGAGGAGTTGTGCCGTCCACTGAGGGCTATCCAGTGCCGCCGCCAGGCATAACGGAAGAGCTCGGTGGAGGGCCGAGCGGCAGTGTGTCTGGGAACCGGAACAAGAATTTTTATTTTTTTTCCCTCTCTCCCCTTTCTCGTCTCTGTCTCTCCTCATCCTTCCGTCTCCTTTTCTCTCGCCTCGTCTGTCTGTCCTTACCCCCAGGTACGCCGCGGCCGCCATGATCAGCTCCCCCGGGAGGGGGGAGGGGGGGAGTAGAGTGCAGTCTCAGGAGTACCCCTCCTTCCCGACCTACAAACGTTGTTACAGAGTTTTCTCTTGCGCTGATTGGATAAATGGTGTAATCACTAATGACGAACTGGCCGTGTTAATTATCATTTGTGCGTGCTCCTCCCAAAATTTGTTTATAAACATCACTTCACGAGTTCACACTTACATGCAATTAAATAAAGGTTATGCGTATTTGGCGTGCTGTCCAGGGAGAGGGGTCCGAGCTCGGTGTCCAGCCCGGCCCAAAAGCGCTCCCCCAAAAGCAATTAACACAGGACAGGAGCCAGATATGTGCATTTACGACCCTCCCAAATAGCAAGGCTTAATGTTAGAGGGGTGCTGGACGTCCTTTGGTATACGTTTATTGCGGCCATATCTAGGAAGAGAATTTGGCTTCTGTGGAAGCGTTCAGTGCTGAAAGAGAGCGCTAAAGGCTCCTGTGGGAGATGTGACTATCGTGACAGTAGAGAAAGATAGAAAAGGCTCCTGTGGGAGCAGGCACTGCTGCGGCAGTGGGGAAATACATATAAAGGCTCCTGCGGGAGCAGACACTGCTGCGGCAATGGGGAAATACAGATAAAGGCTCCTGCGGGAGAGGTCATTGTTGCGGCAGTGGGGAAATACAGAAAAGGCTCCTGCTGGAGCAGACACTACTGCAGCAGTGGGAGAGAGAGATAAAGGCTCCTGCGGGAGCAGACATTGCTGCGGAAGTGGGGAAATACAGAAAAGGCTCCTGCGGGAGCAGACACTGCTGCGGCAGTAGGGAAACACAGATGAGGCTCCTGTGGGAGTGGCTACTGCTGCGGCAGTAGAGAAATACAGATGAGGCTCCTGCTGCGGCAGTAGGGAAACACAGAAAAGGCTCCTGTGGGAGCAGACACTGCTGCGGCAGTGGGGAAATATGGAAAAGCTCCTGTGGGAGCGGGGACTGCTGCGGCAGTGGGAAAGAGAGATAGGGGCTCCTGCGGGAGCAGACACTGCTGTGTGGGATGGCTGGAGTGGGGATGGGCCGTTATAGATGGATTATGTTAAATTGTTAAAGGGGGTTAGCTATGGTAGGTCAGGAGTTCGAGTGAACAGGGATGAACTGGCGTTAAAGGGGTCGGCTGATGAGGGTTCGGTTAGCTTCTTTGATATGGGAGCGGTCTGACCGCATGTAGGTCTTGAAGGCCTCTGGCTTCTGACAAAATCTGTGTCCTGATGTTGCTGGCTACGGGGCTGGTGCCAAGGCGGGAGTGTTCGGAGGGATGGGTAGGGGCATGGCGGAAGATAGAGAGAAGGAAAGGCAAGCATGCGAGGGGGAGGAGGAAAGATAGCTGCCGGAACCGCTTTCAGAGGCGTGCGTGCTCACGCTTGGGACGGCTCCGGGAGCTATAGCTGAAGAAAGAGGGGGAAAGTGAGGGGGAATGGTGGGCCTTGGGGCCTGCGCCATTAGCGAGTCATGCTCACGCAGAAAATTTACTCACGATTGCTGTCCTGCGGCAAAACACGAGGGTAGTTGTGTTTTAGATCAATTCTGAGTGAGCGCGCTGTGGGCGTGTCAGTAAATGGTGAAATATTTCTGTAAATTAATTGATCCTGCCAGAAGAATTGCATGAAATTTATTATGTCTGTTCCGTCTGTATCATCTCAGTGAGGTTTTATACATGCACAGTAAGGCGAATGTAACGCTTTCAGACATTTCAGTGTGGATGATAAACTTTGGAAAAAACGTTTGCTTCATGGTTACAAAATGGCATCAACATCCGTTTATGTCATAACGTCCTTTAACAAACTTTAGCCACGAAAACCTGCCTTTAGCGACTTCACCTGAAAATGTATTAATTTGCAACACGGCCGTTCGCGGAAGAAGCCTTGAGCTAGAGTCCGCTAAGAAAGCTGGAGGCCCGGCTGCGTACGGCGCTGCGGCCGGAAGAGCCGCAGTGAAAGGCTGAGTGAGAGCGGGAAGCGAGTGAGGCTTTGCTGCGGTGAGATCTGGGGCTCGAGGAGAGCCGGGTCTTGTGCGGGACGATGGTAGTGTCGAGTGAGGCGAGCTCGGGGCTTTGCATGGTCTATTGGCCAGAGCGTGTGGCTTGTCGAGAAGAGCAGCGATTAAGCCTGGTGCTCGCCATGTCTGGCGGAGAACGAGTGATCATGGGGCCGGCAAATTGCGGCGGAGGATCTGAAAAATCCCCAGTATAGGTCTTTTCATTGGACGGGAAATTGGGTCTGTGGTAAAAAGGCAAAAGGAGCGAACTGAATTCTGAAAGTCGAGAGATAACAAAGGTAGGACGTACTTGGTTATTTATAAGAGTTTTCTCTTGCGCTGATTGGATAAATGGTGTAATCACTAATGATGAACTGGTCATGTTAATTATCTGTGCGTGCTCCTCCCTAAATTTGTTTATAAACATCACTTAGTTTATCAGCATATATGTATATATTTTTTCCCAAGAGATCCCCACAGCGGGCAGAACTTGTCATAAAGTTAGTGATAACAAGGCCCGCCCATTTAGAGTAAAGATTTGATTGGTCAATTTTTCTGTCAGTCGAAATTACTCCCCCATTGATTTACTATTGCTTGGCCCTCTGTAATTTCATAACTGGACCCCAATCACAGCACCGCAAACGCTAGGCGGAAACATTCAAATATGGAGAAAATGGGCGACAATGGGCAGGGTTCATAAGTCCATTCGCTGAATATGCAGATTTGAAGAGGGGGGTTTTTTTCTAAAAAATTAAGTTGTATTTATTTTATTTATGTTTGTCAAATTATGAATTGCTTAAAATTAGTAATAATTATTTTTTATTAAAAATATTATATTTTAAAACATTTATTTAAAAATTGTAAATATTGTTTTTACAATAAGTTAGGAGTTTTTCTCCCTCTCGTTTTTCATCATTCTCCGTTCTTTCTGATATTTCAGGATTCCACAGGCTGCTCATATTTAAACGAGAATGCTTTCTCACAACTCGCACTCTCTCCCAAGTATCCACCATCTTCACTTCCTCTCTGACAACGTCTGGTTCGGTTTAACAATTTATAATGTCCGTATAACTCACCACCTGCGATGAACGAATATCGGATTCGAGCCCCCAGTGTTACTTTCTCCGCTTCATCTACTCCCAGCGGCAGTGTAACAGCTGGTTACTTCATGTTCGTGCAATTATGAGACGGACAAAGTTAGTCGATGCATGCCATTTTACACCCTCGTGCAGATAAAAGTTGTCAGGTTTACAGTGCACAGTAACTCCCGGGTGGACTGACTTGAATGAACTTAAATAAAAGCAGAATATAAACTTTCTTCCTCCATTTTCTGACCTACACAGCGCAGTGAGAGCACACGTCACATGATTCTCCGAACTACACTACCTATAATACATTTCAGCTCTGGACTACAACACCCGTAAATAGTGGTCTTATAGCGATAACACATTTTCCCTCTCCCGCAACATAATTCACTTTGGAATATAAATCATAGCACGTTTTACAGATGATAAAAAAACTTGTAGCTCAGAAAATACAATATAGCAAATAATTATGCGAACCCCCTGGTTGTGGGTCACAGAAAGAAAAAAAACCTACACTATGCCATCAATCGCTGAGAATTGGAAGAATGAGGAGAAGTAAAACTTTAATTAAACAAATGCAACATAACATAACTATAAAAGCACCGCAAATAATGACATTTAAACAGATGTCATAAAAAAAACAATGTCCCTGATTAGTTTTTTTGTTTGTTTGTTTGTTATTTAAACAATACATCTGCTTCAGTTGTGTTTTACACCAGAAGGCTAGGCCTATCTGTGTTTTTCAGAAACGTATTTCCATAATTAACAATTACATACATCGTTTTCATATCAGGTTTTAGCCTTTACAATCTTACAAAATTCTTGTTTCTTCCTTGCTTTAGGCCGTGTTAATCTGATTTTTATATCTATGAAAGTTATTGAGCACCTTCCCCTTTAATCTCCTAAAGAAAAGTGCCCTTTCGGTCCTATCGATGTGGATCCGAGCGCGATTTAATGCTTAGTTTCATGAATGTATGATGCTCAGGGGCTAACAGCAAATTAAATGAAGATAAAGATGAAGGCTGTGATATTAATATTGTCCACTAGAGGAACGCGCAAGATAAGAAATCTTTTAGGTAGCCTACAATTAAAAATCTTATCATACTGCTGATCATTGTGAAGATTGTATGTATGTGTGTGTGTGTGTGTGTGTATATATATACACACACACACACACACACACACACATATATATATATATATATATATAATGTGCACACACACACACACTAGGAATATATATATATAATTATCAGTGATCAGCAGTATTCTGTGTATATATATCCGCAGAATGCACTGTGTTCAATAAAATTACCATCTACAAATTGAACAACAGACCCACATCAAAGAGTATAGAAGACCAAGAGGTGAAACTCTGTAGAAGGTTCCATTGCAACAGCAGCACCCAGCAGCAGCCCTGCGCTTCCGCCATTTTGGGGTGAAAGCGACTCAGCAGTCCACTAGCTTCTTGCTGTCGCTATGGCAAATATCAGCTGCCTTGTTTAAAAAAACCGTACATTAAAGCTGAAATACAGACTGAACGATGACAACAATAACGTACAATCACTAGACTACTGATCATCAAATCCTTTTTACAGTTTATTTTACAGACTTTATATTAATTTTATTTTATTTTTTTCACAAAACCTTTTGCTTTCTAGAAACCATGTCAGTTTCGGTTGAAAATATTTTAAGTTCAAGTGTTAGCATTATAAACACTGATGGAACTGATGTATTCACACCTGTCTTGTTTGGTTCGATTGAATCAAACTCAAGTTTGATTCCCCTCTTGGTGCAGACCTTTTTGGCAGGTGTGAATACAGCAATCGCACTCGGTTGCGGACCAAACAACCTTACCGAGACCCAGCTGAAGAGGTGGAACAGACAGCTCGCGCATATAGTGCTGTTATTTGCGTTTCAATGGCTTAAATCACTTGTTTTTAAACCACAATGCTTAAAAACTATTTTCGTGACCATGGCACACAGCAACATGGCGTGAGTGCGCTAAATAGGCTAAAGTTTGCAGCAAAAATTACCATGACTATGTTGGGGGAAAATATTAAGGAGATATTTGAATTATTTATTATTAAACTAGTGTTTTATGAGTCAGTGTCGCTATGAAGTTGATGATCTTGACTCGCCATTTCACCATTGGACGCGCCTTTAGAAAGAAATGCATCTTTACAGATTACATAATAAGAGTTTTTGTTTTGGATTTGAATTATTTCATTTTGTTGTCATTTAAAGCTTTCTATAGATATATTCATCAAGTCTGTAAGGAAAATATTTGCAGAGTTTCTGTGCATTTTTGTGAAGCGCTCCTCTTCAAGACCGAAATGGCAAGCGGATCCTATTTGTTTTCTTTATTTTACAAAAGCATAATGTTTTCTTTATATTGTGAGTGCACACAAATAAAAATAGACCTTTACAGTTCCGAACGATTCTTACCTTTATGAGCAAAAATGACGGCGTATTTAATTTGTTTCCACTGATGTCCTGAAGCTCGCTTCAGCTTCCACTCTCCGCACAAACGATTGGATATGTGCCTAATTGAGCACATTTATATAGGTTCAATGTTTAAACTAACATTGTGATATGCTTTAAGTATTTTATATCTATAGATTTTATTTTCGGCAAGTCGTAATTACAATATCGTACGACATTGTCTCATATGATGCTCATAAGTTTCTTCATATTGCGTTAGTATCTGATAACACCAAATCAGTAAAATAATAAAAATTGCACTATGAAAGATCTCCATGATTAGCCTGTTTTTGCACTTCCTGTTTTTCCCTGCTTGAGAATTTCTGTCCAATGAATGGATGACCTTAGCACACGTGTGGTTTTGTTTACAATTTCTGGTTCACTTGCAAAAAAGGGCACTGTGAATGCGAAACTCGCGTTTGAATCATCAGTGGCAAATTCTTTAAAGGGGTCATATGATGCAATTTCAAGTTTTCCTTTCTCTTTGGAGTGTTACAGGAGTCAGCTGTCTTAACCGTGGCTTGTGTACTGCAAACACATACTAGCTTCATCACTGTGTCTGTGATGTTCCCCTTTCGGGCTTGAACTGATGGTAAAACTAATGATATTATTTACTGTCTTTACATTTATTTTGAAAGATGAAGCTTGCGATTATGGTAAGGGGCGTTACATTTCCGACGAGTGCTTGCAGTGTTCGGCCAATCACAATGCACTGGGTCAGCTGGCCAATCAGAGCAGACTGCGCTTGTCAGAAGGAGGGACTTTGTAAAAAAAAAAAGAAAAAAAAAAGGAAGAGTTTGAGGGAGGCGGGGCATAGAGGACCTACAATAATGTACAGTATTTTTAAAATAATGTGTTTTTTGAACATTAAAGCATGTCAACATATTCTGTTACACCAAATACACAAAATAATGATCTTTAAAAAAGCATCATATAAGATGCTTTAAATATAAGTCAAGTCAAGTCAAGTCACCTTTATTTATATAGCGCTTTTAACAATACAGATTGTGTCAAAGCAACTGAACAGCATTAATTAGGAAAATAGTGTCAATAATGCAAAATGACAATAGTAAACACTCATTTTTCAGTTAAAGGCAGTTCATCATTGAATTCAGTGATGTCATCATCCAGCGCAGTTCAGTTTAAATAGTCTCTGTGCAATCGTCAACGATATTGCTGGAAATGAAATGTCCCCAACTAAGCAAGCCAGAGGCGACAGCGGCAAGGAACCAAAACTCCATCGGTGACAGAATGGAGAAAAAACCTTGGGAGAAACCAGGCTCAGTCGGCGGGCCAGTTCTCCTCTGGCGAGACAAAACCAGCAGTTCAATTTCAGGCTGCAGCAAAGTCACATTGTGCAGAGGACTCATCTGGTTCCTGTGGTCTTGTCCCGGTGGTCGTCTGAGACAAGGTCTTTACAGG
>NW_015505852.1:572482-597988 GCF_001515645.1 Sinocyclocheilus grahami
AGTACATCGGGTGTTATGAGAAGTGTTCCCGGTTCCGGTTGACCTAATTAATGCAGCCTAAAAATCCTTTAACGGATTTGAATATTAGAAGCGTATTAATGTGTTATGTGTAAGCCAGGTTAAAGAGATGGGTCTTTAATCTAAATTGAAACTGCAAGAGTGTGTCTGCCTCCCGAACAATGTTAGGTAGGTTATTCCAGAGTTTGGGCGCTAAAGAGGAAAAGGATCTGCCGCCCGCAGTTGATTTTGATATTCTAGGTATTATCAAATGGCCAGATTTTTCAGAACGCAGCGTTTGTGGAGGACTATAATGTAACAAGAGCTCGTTCAAATACTGAGGTGCTAAACCATTCAGGGCTTTATAAGTAATAAGCAAGATTTTAAAATCTATACGATGTTTAATAGGCTACCTATACAGTGCAGTGTTGACAGAGCCTGGTCTAATATGGTCATACTTCCTGATTCTAGTAAGAATGCTAGAAACGTGGCTTTCTAAGGAAAGATTGCTATCAAATAGCACACCTAGGTTCCTAACTGATGACGAAGAATTGACATGGTTTTCAATTTCTAGGTTATTATATGCAGAGTTTTTAGGTCCTATAATTAACACCTCTGTTTTTTCAGAATTTAGCAGTAAGAAATTACTCCTGAGACTTCCAGTGACGTCACGGAGATGGTTAACGCTTGAAAGTTAAGCTCCGTCTGATTGTTGCAATAAATCCCGATTTACATAATCAATTCAGGTATAGTCTGAGTTTTTCAGGATGAATACGACAACAAGACACAAGACACAAGAATGCTTCCAAAAATGAAAATTCGAGAGAAAGAGACGATAAAAAAACGATCACCTAGCCCTGCCAGACATGCCAAAGCTAGCCCGTGTGCTCCCGAACTTTCTGAAGTGATGGAAGAGCTGAAATCATTAAGAAAAGAAAATCAAGAGTGGCATAAACAAACTAAAATATCACTTAGAGACCTCGGTTGAGGACTTAAAATGCAAAATAAACAGTTTGGAGAGCAAAATCGGGGAGACAGAGGAACGGATAAGTGACGTGACATGTGGCCAAGTGACCCTGGTGACCCATACTCAGAATTAGTGCCCTGCATTTATCCCATCCAAAGTGCACACACACACAGCAGTGAACACACACAAACCGTGAACACACACCCGGAGCAGTGGGCAGCCATTTATGCTGCGGCGCCCGGGGAGCAGTTGGGGGTTCAGTGCCTTGCTCAAGGGCACCTCAGTCGTGGTATTGAAGGTGGGAAAGAGCGCTGTACATTCACTCCCCCCACCTACAATTCCTGCCGGTACGAGACTCGAACCCACAACCTTTGGGTTATGAGTCCGACTCTCTAACCATTAGGCCACGACTTCCCCTAAGTGTTGCTGAGGAAGCTGAAATGAGGCACGAAAGAGTGCTCCGATACCTTCTGGAATGTGAGGCGGATCTTACAGGTAGATGCGAAGACATGCAAAATAGAAATCGGAAATATATTTACGAATATATCCCGAGTGCTGCGAAGGAGAAAACACAGTGGAATTTGTTATGGAGCTGCTCACCACAGTTCTACAACTACCTCAGGATATGGATATAAAGATTGAAAGAGCACACAGGGCCCTTGCAGCCAAACCAAAAGACACTCGATAATAGTGAGATTCCTGGACTATGCGGTTAAGGATGCAATCTTAAGACAAGCCTGGTCACAGAAACAGGTCATGTACAACACAAAAACGATTTACTTTGACAACGACTACTCACCTGAGTTGCAGAGGAAAAGAGCACAGGTGCGAGATGCAATGAAACAGCTCAAGATGAATAACGTGCGAGTGCAGTGCATCTATCCAGCACAGATAAAAATCTACCTGGAGACGGGAGTAAAAACTTTCCCTACCCTGATGGATGCTACACTACCGCTGCGGGACCTGGGAATCAAAGTTTGAGTGGATGAATGAGACCGACCGACCGATGAAAGAGAAATATCGAAGGCTAGATGGTCAAGGCAAGGTAAAGGTGGACGTGGAGTGAGCACAGCGTTGTCCGACGCAGATCTTCAAGCATTTTTGCAAAAGGAATGAACCGCTTAAAATATGTAAGCAGTAGCCTACATTTAAACTGGACATTTCTGCTTCAGAATGTGAGTAAACTCTGGTTAAATTACAGAAGAGCAACGCAGTGCATTGCTCTTCTGAACTTCTTCATTGCTCTTCTGAACTTCTTCATTGAACTTCTTTAATGTTCTTTGTAGAGATTCATACATTTAAAGGGACATAATTAGTGTTCATATGTTTTTTCCCCCTCTCTTCTTTATTTTGGGGATAATAATTTATTTGTTTGTAAATTGACGGATGCTTGCTGATATTTTGAATTCTGAGTGGAAATCACTCTTGGAGGCAGCCGTGTTTCAAAAACAGAATGGCTGCACGCACCCGGTGCACTTTTGATACCCCAGGGAGTCAGCGTCACAATTCCTGCCCCTTTTACAACGGGATTTGGCCTGCGAGACAAGAACTTGGCCGAATGGATGTGTGGAAGTCTTGTTCATGTATATAGTTCATGTGTTTGTTTGTTTTTTTTTTGTTTTTCTTTTCTTTTTTTAATACTTTACTGGAACATGTTGGTTACTAACACATACAACATCTACCGATGGACAATTTAATTTGTGTCAGTTATAATGTGAAAGGTCTGAGCAGCCCAATTAAATGAAAGAAAATATTTAATAAGCTTAGAAAAATGCAATGTTCTATTGCATTGCTTCAAGAGACCCACCTGTCTGATGGGGAACATTTAAAACTGAGAAGGGTTTATAGTGCCTCATATAACAAGGGGAAGAGGAGAGGTGTTGCAGTCATGTTTGCCAAGTCAGTCTTCTTTAATGTGGAGCAAGTATACAAAGATAAAGAGGGGAGATACATCATGGTAGTTGGAACAATTTCAGGCAAAACAATTACGATTCTTAATCTTTATGCACCCAACGAAGATTATCCACAATTTTTCAAGAATGTTTTCTCTCTGTTGGCAGAGAAGGGTGAAGGAATGTATTTAATTTGTGGGGACTTTAACTGTGTATTAGATAGTCATGTTGATAAGATGCCATCGGATTGGGGACCAGAGTCAAAAAAAGTAAAAGCTCTTTTAGGAATAATTAGAGAATTAGGTTTAACAGATGTTTGGCGACACTTAAAGAGAAGGATTTTACTTTTATGTCACATGTACATGGCAGTTACTCTAGAATATACTTTTTTTTGTACATCTAGAGCAGATTTACACAGTGTCACAGAATGTCATATAGATCCCATAACTATATCCGATCATGCTCCAGTCAGGTTAAAACTTCAGTTAGGACAAGGTAAACAATTTAAATACTGGAGATTAAATGTATCAACGATAAATGATTGTAAAGAAGAAATAAGACAACAACTGATTGAATACTTTGATATCAATGATAATGGATTGATTACTCCATCTATTTTGTGGGAGGGAGCCAAAGCAGTGACGAGAGGTAAAATAATAGAAATAACATCCAGGAATAAAAAATTGAGATTAGCCAAACAAAATGAAATAGAGAATAAAATCCGAAAACTAGAAATTGAATATAAACAAACAGGTAAAATTAAAACTCTAGAATGTTTAAAACAGGAAAGAAAGAAATTGGATGATTTGCTTACATATAAAGCAGAGGGGGCACTCAGATTCGTAAGTAGAAAATATTATGAGATGAGTAATAAAGCAAGTAGGCTTCTAGGCTTCCAATTACGTAAAGCTCAAGCAAGTAGGGTAGTTCCAAAAATTAAACAGCCAGATACCTCAATAATGCTAACACAACCAAAGGATATAGTTAATGCATTTGAAGATTATTATAAAAAATTATATGAAGGCCAGATATTAATAAATAAGGAAGAAAAAGTTAAAAGTTTTCTGCGACCAATTTAATTAAATAAACTAACAGAAGAAGGAGCAAAGGAAATGATATCCCCTATCACAGAAGAAGAAATAAGAGAGATTATTGCAAAATTAAAAAATAATAAGTCACCTGGCGTAGATGGATATCCCGGGGGATTTTATAAGGAATTTGTAAATGAATTGGCTCCTAATATATAAGTAAGGTGTTTAACTATGTATTAAATAATGAAGACACCCCGCACTCATGGTCTGATGCAATTATCACTGTAATTCATAAAACTGGAAAAGACCCTAAGCAATGTATGTATTATAGACCAATAAGTTTGCTTTGTCAGGATATTAAAATTTTAACTTCAATACTAGCAAACAGAATTCAAAAACATATTTAAAAATTGGTTAAACTGGATCAGACTGGATTTAGCAATGGGCGATATGGCATAAATAATATAAGAAAAGCTTTAAACTTACAACAAATTGGAAAAGACAGTAAAACACCCTCAATGCTTCTTAGCCTAGATGCTGAGAAAACATTTGATAGGGTGGACTGGGTGTTTCTGGAGCAGACTCTTAATTATATGGGATTTCATGATATTTTTGTTAAATGGGTAAAGACTTTTTACAAAAATCTTAAGTCAAGAGCTCAAGTTAATGGACATTGCTCAGAGTTTTTTAATTTAGGTAGGGGAACTCGTCAGGGAGATGTGATGTCTCCAGTCTTATTTGCTCTTAGCATTGAGCCACTAGCGGAGTTAATAAGGAGCAACCCCAGAATAAAGGGGATAACAGATAAAGGAGGGAAGGCTCATAAAATATTGCTATACGCAGATGACATATTATTATTTATTGAAAACCCCCTTTCATCAATCCCAGCCCTTTTAGAGTGCCTTAGAGACTATGGCTTAGTTTCTGGATACAAGGTAAATTCTGAGAAATCTGAGGCAATGATGATTTCAGGACATTGGCCCACTCAGTTAGATAATGAGGTATCTTTTCGATGGTCTAGTCAGGGCTTCAGATACTTGGGTGTCATCCTTACACCTATGGCATCACGTTTATATCTAGCTAACAACAACAACAATACACGGCTTTTTGAGATGATAAAAAAACACTTGGCAGGATGGAAAGTACTACCTCTCTCCATGTTCGGTAGGATAGAAACAGTGAAAATGAATATATTACAGAGACTTCTATTCCTATTTCAATCCCCACCGGTTTGGGTTCTGCTCTCAGCATTTAACAAACTAGAAAAAATTATTTTGAAGTTTATTTGGCAAAACAAAAGACCAAGAATAAGACTTAAAATAATTGTCAAATAAAGACAGATTTGACAGGTTTTAACCTTCCTAATTTTAGATACTATTATTAGGCTGCTCAGCTGAGGGCTATGGCTGCTTGGCTTGGTATTGATAAGGAGGCAGAATGGGTAAATATTGAACAGAACTCACTTCCTGGAGTTTCTCTGACAGTTCTGCCATTCATGGATTTGCAAGCACAGAAAAGAGTGAAGATAAAAAAATTTATGGATACAGCATACTGTAAAAATTTGGTCCACCATACAAAAAAAGTTTAGAGGAGTAATAGCCTTATCACATGCAATACCCATTAAAGGTAACCCAGACTTTCTCCCTTCTATATGGGATAGTGTCTTTAGTAGATGGGAAGAGAATGGTTTAAAGATAGTTTATCAAATTTTTGATGGGGAGAACATAAGATCTTTTTCTCAATTATGTGATGGGTTTAAATTGAAATCTAATGATTTCTTTAGATAATTACAACATTATATCACAAATTATAAACATTGGGACATAATCAAAAGAACTCCAACAAATGTTGAAAAATATTTTATTAATATTATTGAACATGGTCAATGTTCTAAAAATCATATAGCACATATTTACAGGAAGTTAATGCAGGACCAATCTGATGACACGTTTCATATCAAAGGAAATTGGGAATTAGAGTTAAATACTGTAATAGAGGATGAGATGTGGACAAATATATGTGCTGGCTGTCATAAGGGTATAAGTAGTCAAACGTGGAAGGAATTTGATTGGAAAATGAAAATGAGATTCTTCAGAGCTCCATTGGCGGTTGCCAAATTTGACAGTACATCGCCATTATCACAGTGTTGGAGAGAATGTGGAATGGTGGGGGACTATGTGCATATATTCTGGGAATGTCCCAAAGTACTATTGTATTGGCAGCGGGTTAAAAGGGAAATTAGTAAAATTTTAGGAAGAGATATATCAATGCACCCAGTATTTTTTTTGCTAGATGGTTTCCCCTCGGATCAGTTCAGTAAATCTCACTTATTTGTATTACATATATTACTAATGGCAGCCAGGAAGATAATCACTGTGAACTGGATGAATGTGCACGAACCTACTGTGACAGAATGGACACAAAGACTGAAACAGATACAGGTTCATCTCAATAAATTAGAATGTCGTGGAAAAGTTCATTTATTTCAGTAATTCAACTCAAATTGTGAAACTCGTGTATTAAATAAATTCAATGCACACAGACTGAAGTAGTTTAAGTCTTTGGTTCTTTTAATTGTGATGATTTTGGCTCACATTTAACAAAAACCCACAATTTGAACCATGCTAATGCACTTCCATTAATGCCAACAGTTTTCTAATCTATGCAAAAGAATGTTGTGGCCAATAGTGTCGAACGCAGCGCTAAGATCCAATAGCACTAATAGAGAGATACAACCACAATCAGATGATAAGAGCAGGTCATTTGTAACTCTAATGAGAGCAGTCTCAGTACTATGATACGGTCTAAATCCTGTATAAAAAACGTACTTACAGTCTGTGAGTCAGAACAGCCGGCATTGTAGTCTACTCTACCAGGATCAGGAAACAGTCCTCCATAAAATGCGCTGGACACATCGGAATATTTGGGTTGAACTGTTCTGGAACAGTGTTGTAAATACAACTTAACCACTGATTTCTAGTCGTGTCCTCTTTTGGAAGGTCAAACAAAGTAGTTTCGCTTTCACAACGAAACACACAGCGCCTTCACAACATGGCAGCGGCGGCAACAACAATACTACAGCGAAAATAAAAGTTACGCCTTCTTTCTTTGCGTGAACATTTGGGCAGCGTTATGCAAATCTTCCCACATCGTGACGTAGACATGTGGGGGCGTGTTAGAACGAGCCGTTTTAGGTAGGCGTGGTTGACTTAACTTTTATAAAGAATGTCTCTTTGGATTTGAGACTTTAGCCTTTGCAATTTTACAGATCTTCAAGCACCAAGAGCTTGTAACACTCAAAAGAAAAAGGAAAAATTTAAATCGCACCTTTAAGTTTACTACTAGACTAAAAGCAGTTGAAGTTATCAGGTGCATAAGGGTGATTCTATAATTGCAGGTACATTTGGTGTCCGAAGTAATTTTTTTTTTTAGCTTTTTTTCAAATGGTTATTGTTTTTTTATTATTTTAATAATTTGTTACTTATTGTTATGAATTACAAGATGTTACAGTCAATAACAATATAATAATTTATGTAAAAAGTGTCTTAGCTCAAAATCATGATTTGTTGTTGTCCGAATTAGTCAGTGCATTTTTTCCATCATGTATCATTGTGTAATCAAAATATTTTATTGTATTTTTATTTTTGTAATATTTCATTCATTTTATTTATAAAGCCCTAAATACTAATTTACTTAATTTTACAACATTAAATTGTTTAAAAATAACTTTTTTCTTATAAAAATGTGTGTCCATAAATCTTGCGTCAACTCTGTACCGTACCATATTTTGCCTTTAAATTGGTGGAATTATCTCCCACAACTATGTAATATACAGGAAATGATGACACTTCCCCTCACTGATAAGATCTGAAGCACTGAAAAGTCTGTGTGCTCTCTCTGAGAAAATATTTTAATCTAAAAAGTTCTTATACCAAGAGTTATTTTGAAGAACGTCAACGCTGTTACCACAATATCAAAAGGAAAACACATTTTATTACTGATCACAAATTGGGTTATTTAAAGGTATTTTAATCATGATTTCATTAGTGCCATGTGCTCTTAGCATTTATGCTAGCAAGTGGAGTTTTTGGCAAAAATAAAATAAAATTGTCAATTCTGTTACCGTCAAACTATGTTACCAAGGTCGAGTAACAATGCTGTCAATAGTGTAACAGAATTGACAGTCCACCAGATAATTCTGTCAATTCTGTGTATGAACTATTTTCACAACAAAACTATACAACTGTTGTTTAAAATCTCATAAACATTGAGATATGATGCACTTTTATAATATTTCAACATTTCTCTTTTTTTTTTTTTACTGGATATTGTATATAATACATTTTCAGATGAAAAATATTTGCTCCAAGTGGACAATTCTGTGAAGACATAGGTTGTTTTTTTTTGTTAGTTTTTTTATGTATGCATAGGTGAAATATTATCTCAGTTCCAAATGCTGGAATGCAAGGACTGTTTGTCTGATGATACAAGAAGGACTTTTCATTTGATGATTTATTGTTATTTTTACACATTACCTAATTTGAGTTGACAAACAATACCATTAAGACATCTGTTTTTTCATTAAAAGTAAAATGAGTTGAAAAAAAGTTTTCAATAAGATACTGGAAATAATTTCTGTTAGTGAACAGTTTTTTTCTTAACTTTATGAAATGCCGAATGTATCTCCAATTACAGAATCACCCATAATCACCCAGGGTCTTTGGGAAAACGATGAAAGGCAAGATTTTTACTGTCACACTGATAGTTTTTGCAGTGGATTGCCCAACATTGCGTTCTTTTATTCCACTTTTCACCCCAAAATGGCGGCCGCGCTACCGAAGCGCCACCTAGTGTCTGTTACCCAAAAAGCATCAGAGTTTCGCCTCTTGGTCTTCTGTATACTCTTTGCCCACATCTCTCACACCAGTCCCTTAAAAGCCTACACATAATGTTCCAAAAATGTGTTATTAATCTGATAGTAGATTACATATGTCAGTCAGTTAAATTAGTTCGTTCACGAATGATCCTCCTTAAGACACGAAACACCGACTCGTGCTTTTCGCCAACGTTTTCCTAATTAACTCTAGGTCGAATATTATTTACTTGTATTATGAGTCTTTGAGTATGAAAATCCAACAAGAGCAGTCAAAGTCTTTCAAAGGGAGAAGCTTAAGTAAACGAAAAATATAATCAGTGCATGAATATGAGCGAAAACGGATTCTGTCACAAATGAAATGCCAGCAAATGTATGTATTATGCATTTTATTTGAAAGTACGGTGCAAAAACAATCACCTACTCAAGCCGACCCAGATGGGACTCGAACCCACAATCCCCAGCTCCGGAGGCTGATGCCTTATCCATTAGGCCACTGGGTCAACACTGCTCACGCAATGAAAACTTGGGTAATTATTATTTAACAAAAAAAAGTGAGAATTGTTGGAACATTACATTTATCTAAAATATGGCGTTTTGTAGCACAGACGGCGTAAATTACGTCGTTTTCACAGCACAACCGCCGTTAATATAGGCGTTTATTGATGCAATCCAAAACGCCGTTTGGCCATCCATAATACGCCGTAATTTACGGCACTCCGTTTGACAAAGACGGCGTAAAAAACGGCGTTTTCTGTAATATTAAAATCAGCCCCTCCTTTTTTACACAGGCCAGCCCCTTTGATGCAGTAGGCAGTAAGACATGAGTAGTACAATGTCGATCTGAATGGCAATCTACTTCAAGGATCCTGTTTTTTAACGTTATGTGACCAACATTTGGATTTTCATCGTGTGATATTTTTACTTTTTCATTGGGTACACGTGTATCTTTATCTTCTTTATCATATGTACACAAATTGTGCAATTTTATTATTCTATGTGTAAGTTGATGTGTGTCAAATGCAGTGAGCATAGATTAGTAAATATTGGTTTCTGTAGTGCTGTGGTCTGCTTTCATTGCAACTGTGCAGTGTTGCTTTAGTGACAGGAGTTCGAGTCTGAGGTCCTATGTTCTTTTCTCTCCTTTTCGTTTGTTGTGTATTAATGTCTTTTACATTTTGGAGAAACTGCCCTTTCTGCAAATAACAGGAAAATTATTTCTTATTTATTTATCTATTATTCCAACAGCCTGTGCGAATCAGCTGAACTATAAGCAGTGGCGTCGGTTTTTATTGTTGATTAAATTTGATTTCCCATGTGAAAGCGCTTGTTTGGCTCATTTAGGCTTGCTTGCAGTATGCCTTTAGTACAATATGGGTACGTTTCTGTTGAATAAAAAAAAGTCAAAATGCTGGCATTTTTCTACGGTGACGCACTGCTGCCACTATTTATCATTTACACTCAATTATGTCGTAATAATGCTATGTCGTTAAAACGATCTTTTATGGTTAAAACGATATATTTTCTCGTAATAACAACATATTATGTCATAAAATCGATATGTTTTTCCTGTTATAGAAGATATACGGTTACGTGTGAGCGAGCTAAGCTATTGTCCGCTGCTGTCGCCACAGTCCTGAGATAAACGAGAACTACGCTGTTACTAAGCAGGAGGGATCATAGACACACACTGTTTTAAATTTATTTTAATGTCATGGTTTTTGGTTGATTTAACACCAAATTGAAATAAGAACAAAAACGAAAAGGAGAGAAAAAAACATCAAACCTCAGACTTGAACTCCTGTCACCAAAGCAACACTGTATGATTGCAATGAACACAGACTACAACACTACAGAAACTGATACCTACAAGTATATGCTCACTGCATTTGACACACATCAACTTACACAAAGGATAATAAAATTGTACAAGTTGTGTACATATGATAAAGAAGATGGAGATACACGTGAACCCAATTGTTAGTAAAATAACAATTGGTCCCTTGATATCTCTTTGCCACCTGGAAAAATTCTCAGTCCCTCAAAGTGTATAACGGCCGGGAAGCAAGAAAACACACATCAAATGTATTCTCAATACTTCAATTTTATTCATAGAAACAAAGATATTATATAGGCATATGTCGAGGGGAGTTTCAACCCTTTAACCAATGAGGAGAACCCTATACATATAGGATCTTGACCAAGAACATGTGTTTATATAAAATGGCCACATGTACAGAAAAACATGGACATATTAGGAATAGACTTGGCGAAGGATGCTGAACTCGCTTCATAGTTCATCACGAACCCCTTTCACCTTGTAGTCCTACCATTCATGTCCTTATTTGAGCATTTGAACCAAGAAAAGCTAATGCATACATGTGCGCATGCGTACCTCGCATATGAGTAAGAGACATTAAAACATCATACAAGAGAGAGAGAGAGTGAGAACAGATGGAGGAGGGGGCTTCAGAGAGAGAAACAATCAGTGCGCTGTATCCACCTTTTTCTTCAACGCGGAAGTAAGCCTATGGGTGAGACTTCCGGTTCATTAGCCGCTATAGGTAAATAACGAGGAGAATAACAACGTGCAGTAAACGGTAAAACGGTTTGCACTACAAACCAGTGTGTTCATAATTTCAGATAATACATTAAAATAATATGATAAGACACACCAACTTTCAATATCAAGCAGCAAAACGAACTGTTTTGCTCAGCTAAAAATAGCTGGACGGAGTGGACGCAGATGAAACCGGAAGCCATACCCATATATTTTCCAAATGGCCGCGCCCATTTTTACGACAAGAAAAAGGTGGATAGGGGGCGAGTGAAAGAGGAACAGGAAAAAAGGAAAGGAGGGGTGAAAACATCTGGAACCAATCTCAAGACAGAGAGTGTTTTCTAACACCAATGAAAAAGTAAAGGGGCTGATTTTAATATTACAGAAAACGCCGTTTTTTACGCCGTCTTTGTCAAACGGAGCGCCGTAAATTACGGCGTATTATGGATGGGCAAACGGCAAAATTAATGACGTTTTGGATTGCATCAATAAACGCCAATATAAACGGCGGTTGTGCTGTGAAAACGCCGTAATTTGGAGAAGGGTCTGTCTGCGGACAGCAAGAGAGGGGCATAACTTGAAGAAGGGGCGTAACTTGAAGTTGTCCAAATCACACAGAACCACGCGAGATGTCAAAACTAGATGTTGTCGGCTGCGTTGCGTTCGAAACCTCATACTTTCTAAATTATAGGCACTTAATTTCTTCAAGTACTTACTTACCGAGCGCTATGAGAGTATACAGCCTGAATGCGTTAAGTATGAATGCGATTCGGATATCATCCGCTATGTTGACGTTATCATGTGACCTACGACGTTATAACAAGCGCAACAACTTAAAAGATATGAGTAACAGGTTTTCATCTAACTGTAAGTATCTTGATAATGATGAAACTTGCCCATTTTGTGGTCTTGTTGAAGAAACAGCTGCCCTTTTTTGTGATTGTAGTATAGCCAATACAATTGGGGGTTGATTTAAGTTCTTATATTTTTAACTCGAAAACCCAAAATCGTTATCTCTTGAATATGTTGTTAATTATTTTGTGCAAAATGTTTTATCCACAAGCAAAAGTGGCTTAAATCTCCTGTTTTATTATTTTTCTTGTTGAATTTAACTCGTTTCACGTTTCATCCCTCAGGCTTCTAAAAAAAAGCGTCATGATGAATTATTCAAAGATATTGGAACCTTGTCACTGTGCTTTTTTTCTGTGTATATTCTCATACTATGACGAACACGTGAATTTGTTTAAACCGTTTTATCAGAATCAGAATAGCTTTATTACCAAGTATGTTTACACACACACAAGTAATTTGACTTGAGACAGGAGCTTCCAGTGTAGAAGAAAGTACAAACATAGTGCAGACATACATAGGAATAACACAGTAGGGATGCAATACAACACTGATATAATATATGCCATTATGATTGTTCATTGTTAGATACAACCATCTTTCCCTGATCTTTTATGTAATTATAAGTTCGGCAATAATAATAATAAAAAAGAGGGACAGGTGCACTAACACCTCATAACATCACTAACTTAACAATCTAGTACCGATTTCCTCAGCGTTTGCAATGTCTGCACAAAGGATATGTCGGGCAGCTGCTCGAAGATCTCGCCTTTGGAGAAGACTGTTGATTTTATACTCTAAAAATGTAAGTATTACTACTTAAACATTAAGATTACCCCAGAATGAATTGCATCGTTTCACCACCCCAACACTTACATGCAATAATAATGATAAATGCTAACCAATAATTACTTTTTTTAAATAAATGTTGTCGTGACATAGCGATACATAAATATACACTAGTTGAACAAATGCAGTCGATGTGAATACAACAATTTTCAATCAAGCAATTAATACATGAATTAATCAAATATTAATATTTTATTTACTCACAACAATAAGAAACATGAATAAATGAGTAAAGGAATGAATAAAAGCAAGCATCACAATAAATACAAGTCAACAACAGATGAAACAAAGCTTAATTCAAACGTATTGTTCTAACAATCATGTATTTACAGATGGTGAACCCCACATCCTACTGCCATCTCAACACAACTGAGACAGTTCTGCTGCTGCTTTGTGCTTCACAATCTCACTCTTCTCAGTGGAGACATCGTTGAGCAAGAGGATGAGGAAGACCATGATGACGGCTCTCTGAACCAGGCAAACTAGAAGCAAGAGCAGGGTAACACATGCGGGACAATCTGGCTGCCACTGTGTCTGCTCCAAACATTTGTGTGCTGCTTTCCATGAGCACGACTGCCTGTAAAACATTTAAACGGAGTTAAACATTTTACAGTTCATGTTGTCAGCTTTCCATTTCTTGCCTAATTTCATGTTTACAATTACATGCATTTTTTTGTTGTAGCTTTATGGGCTAAACCACTGAACTGGTGAGCAGAAGGTTGCTGTTTCAAAACCACCAGTATGTCCCTGAGCAATCCAGGTTGTTCCAGGGGATTGTAGGTCCCTGTAATAAGAGCACTGTAAATCACTTTGGATAAAAGCTTCATGACATTTTTTGATGATGCTTTTGAAGCTTCTGAAAGTCAGCCTTCATTGTATGAACAAAAAACCAGCAGAACAAACTTGACCAAACTCACATCCTCAGTGTCTTTTGCTGTTTCTCTAGATGTTCTCGCTGGCTCTGGTGTCACTGAGGATGAAGAGACCACAGCAACATCTGGCCCAGATGAGGCAGTAAGAGGTGGAGTGATGGAGCATCTCATCCATGGCACTGGACCATTTCCAGTATGCTGCTGTGGACTTCTCCATCCTCACTACTCACACCAGTCTGAGGACATTTCAGATCCTGCAAAGATGCACAAACACAATACAAAAACAGTCATTTTAACAGCATAATGTCATCTGATTTCCGTATTGGAAGTAACAAAATGATCTTATTTATATTTTTGTTTCAGGTTTTCCCTTTTTTTCACAAACGCCGCCGTCACCTTGCCTTACAGGTCCTGCTCCACCACAAAAAATCTCCTGCAAATGCACAGAAATCAAGAATCAGAAAAGTGCTGTAAAAGTTGTTTGAAATTACAATAATTAATATAAACTACAACTTAAGATTTAAAAAAATGTGTATATAGCTTTCCTTCATCAGTCACTCTTCACTGGATAAACACCTGTGTGTCTCATCTGTTCCTGTAACATCCAGACAAGAGTCAAGTCACATCTGTGATTTATCTGCTCAATACTGCATTTACATGTTGAGGTAGTTGCTGATGTAACTCACCTTTTTATTCAACACAAATGTTCCTTAAATTATCAATATTACAAATGGACAAATAAAATAGATAACTTATGTTTAGTTACTTTATGTAGATTTGTTTATTTACATGACTTACATTCATCTAAAACAGTGTTGACAACAGTGAATTCTCCATAATAGCACACATCACTCAGATGCCTGTTTCAAGTCTATTAGATGTGCTCATCTGCAATACTAATCAAAGATTATCCTGTCAGATGTTAAATAGACATTTAGTAATTGTCTTCAAAGGTCCCATATTGTACACCTTTCTGGAGTTTTATTTGAGGTTTTGATGTCCTTAAGAATATATATTTGCGGTATAAGTACCAAAAACCATCTCAATATATTTTTACAGCTCCTCTCTCAGGAGCTCTGCTGAGAACAGGTCGATTTTGGTCTGTCTAATTAATATTCATAATCCTCTCTCCTGATTGGCCTGTTGTTTTCTGAGTGACGCACGGCCAGGCCAACCACAGGTAACTAGGGTCAGCGATGTCACAGCGCTAGCTGGAGGCAGCAAAACAAAGGGCAAACTGGAGGCGGCCTATTCAGTGTTGCCAACTTAGCAATTTTGTTGTTAAATTTAGCAACTTTTCAGACTACCCTAGCAACCTTTTCTTCCAAAAGCACCAAGCAACAAATGTAGCTATTTTTTAAATTTTATTTGGCAACTTTTAGCAACTTTTGATAAGTGACTCAAACGATAAAAAGGCACAATTTACCATTTAAATTACACAAAAAGAGGAAACCAAAGATGCCTAGCAGTACACACATTACAGGAATTAAGTTAGCTGCTATTTGCAATTGTTTAATTTAATAGTAATAATAATAATAATTGAATAGTTGTTTTTCATTTATGAGACACTTTGTTAGTAGCTTGTACCTGTGATTGTTGATGAATACACTGTAAGAAAAATATGCAGAAAAATGGAAAAGGTGCTAGTAACTTTCCAGTACATTATCCATTATCCATTGTAACCCGAAAACACAAAATACAATGCGTAATTAAAAATGCAGGTACAAAAACCTGTAGAAAAATAAATCCAGAAAATTCCTTCATAGTAACTAACTACTAATAAACTGCTTTAAAGTATAAAACAAATTGTAATCGTTCAAAAATGTGTAAGTTTTCGATAATTCAATGAATTTAAAAATAGTTATATATATTTTACTATTATATTATGCATTTATATTGCTACGAACAAATCTAAACATATATAAAATATATATGTTTTTGCTGAGATTTGACACAATTTTGCATCGTGATTACGTAATGATGTCATCACGCAATGTCATCACAACATAATTTAGCAACTTTTAGCAACAAATCAACCTTCCTTTAGCAACTTCCCCTGAAAATTAGTTGGCAACACTGGGCCCATTCAAACCAGCGCAGTTTCGGCTACATAAGGAGCTTAAAATATCATCTTGTGATGTTGGGTGACAAAATCGACATAATACAGCCTCAAATTAGAAATTTGATTGCATATCTGCTGTCACTGCCAGACAAAAAAACGACGACAGCTGTTAAACGCGATAAAGCGAGCAGACTGGACAGAAAGGATCGTCAAAAATGCTCGCGTTTGCAGCACACACTTCTTATCAAGAAAGGTTCAATAAAGTATTGTCTTTTGTTGTTATGGTCTACAGATTTCTTGCCATATGTCTGTTTCTTGCATCTCACGACTATGTCGTGTATGAAATAATGTCTGTGTGCATGTGTGTAAAACAACAAACTGACGATTTATATATAATCATTTGTAATTTTATATACATTGTTGTGATTAATTGTGGCTGGAACAATAGTGTAGCTGTAAAAATAGTTGCGTGCTGAAATTGAAATATATATACATCTTCATCATGACTAGATAGACACGGTGAGTGTGTCTTTACTATACACGTTAGACGTGATCCACCTCATAGTAACAATCCTGTCAGATCATCCATTCTTTGAGTGAGAGTGTAACCTTACAGGTCGGCCGATCTGGTTTTGTGGTTAAAGTTAACCTTTTCGACATGTTTCCGTGTTGTCCTTGCTCAGCAAAAGCATGGACGCGATGTTGTCTGGGGGTTTTGGCAAAAGGAGAGTGGGACTGTGGGCGGTGCTCGGGTGGTGACTGAAGGCGTGTGTCAACTTTTTACGGAAGTCACAACGGTTGGTGAAAAATAGCTAGAACTTTAAGCAGGCTGTGTGAATTTGACTGTGGACTGACTGTTTTGAAACTTATATGGTAGTTAAATAGTCCCTAGACTTCAGTAATCGTGAAAAAAGCCAGGAAATTTCAGTTTTGACAATATGGGACCTTTAAGATGTACAGTGTTGGCCCCCTTCCTGATTTCTTATTCTTTATATCTTTAATGTTTCATATCAAACTAATTTAAATATTAGTCAAAGATAACACAAGTGAACACAACATGCAGTTTTTAAATGAAGGTTTTTATTATTAAGGGAAAACAAAATCCAAAACTACATGGCCCTGTGTGAAAAAGTGTTTGCCCCCTAAACCTAATAACTGGTTGGGCCACCCTTAGCAGCAACAACTGCAATCAAGCGTTTGCGATAACTTGCAATGAGTCTGTTACAGCGCTGTGGAGGAATTTTGGTCCACTCATCTATGCTGAATTGTTGTAATTCAGCCACATTGGAGGGTTTTCGAGCATGAATTCCTTTTTAAGGTCATGCCACAGCATTTCAATAGGATTCAGGTCAGGACTTTGACTAGGCCACTCCAAAGTCTTCATTTTGTTTTTCTTCAGCCATTCAGAGGTGGACTTGCTGGTGTGTTTTGGATCATTGTCCTGCTGCAGAACCCAAGTTCGCTTCAGCTTGAGGTCACGAACAGATGGCCGGACATTCTCCTTCAGGATTTTTTGGTAAACAGCAGAATTCATGGTTCCATTTATCACAGCAAGTCTTCCAGGTCCTGAAGCAGCAAAACAGCCCCAGACCATCACACTACCACCACCATATTTTACTGTTGGTATGATGTTCTTTTTCTGAAATGCAGTGTTACTTTTACGCCAGACGTAATGGGAAACACGCCTTCCAAAAAGTTAAACTTTTGTCTCGTCAGTCCACAGAGTATTTTCCCAAAAGTCTTGGGGATCATCAAGCCTTTATGTTCTTTTTGCTCCGTAGCGGTTTTCGTCTTGGAACTCTGCCTGTTTGGCGTTCCATAGAGTGCAAGTTACAACGTCATATTAAAGATCCCCTCCAAACGCGTTAAAATAATGCCACACGCCGACCGATGTCAAGTTAACGCCACACGCCACTTAAGATGCAGATTTATTTGCTCATCTACATGGACACACCTCTCATGGCTACGAGGACTCTAAGGCAAGTCGGAGCATCCAGTTTGCAAGAGCGAGAAGATGGTAAGGACAGCCCTTACAATTCTAGATATAGGGGAAAAACTGTTTTATACAACAGTTAAATGAATAAGAAATTAATATTATTATTTCATTATTATTATATTAGCTTCTATTTTGAGTATAATTTCAGTTTAAAAAATAGTTGAGAATAGTTTCACAAAAATTTTAATTCTGTTTATTTACATTTACATTTACTCACCCCAATGTTGTTTCAAACCTTATGATTGGTTACCAGCATTCTTCAAAATATCTTCCTATGTTCCTCAAAAGCAATACAGACGTAATGCTTTTGAGGAACATAGGAAGACATTTTGAAGAATGCTGGTAACCAAACTGTTTTAGTCTGTAAATATATGTCGATTCAGATGCAGCTTCTGAAAAAAAAGTATAGCAGGTGTAATTCTAAATTAAATATTTATTTTTAAAGCTACATTTTGTTTGCTTTTTCTCATTCTTTGCTTTTCTCATTTAACACAATTAGGCAATATGACTTTAAAATATCTTTTGAGGGTACTTTTTTTTCCTTTTTAAAAACATAACATAAACTGAAATTATAGTCAGTGCTCGAATTAAGGGGGGGCTGGGGAGATCCGGGACCCCCATAAGGCATTAGGGACCCCCCATAAGAAGTAAAAAAAAACATATATATAGACTTAGGGGGGCCCCCCCCAGATATTTTATATTGGTATCGACAACAAAGACAAATCTGAAAGAACACGCAGTTAGGATCGTAAATGAGATTAAAGGGACGGAGTCCGGGGAGTGAATTTCGAGGGGGGACGGTGTTTCACTTCCAACTGGTCTGCAGACTGCAGCCAATAAATTATTATCGGTATGCCTCAGATCGTGAAAGCAGACTGCAGATTTGTCATTCATTATTGCAAACAAAGTAGAGAGTCTCAAAGTAGAGACGATGTAATAATAGATTCAGTGTGCAGTGTAGGGAGCCTCATTAATTAAAATGGAAGTTTGTGAGATCACGATGAACTAAGAGGAGTGACAGCTTTTTAAAGGGAGTTTGCAAATATTAAATTGAATTTACCTACAACAGTTTTATACATTTTGGATTTTATACAAAAGTTAACATAAGGACTTACATTTCAGGAACACTGTTGTCTGATTGTGCTCTATTTCTTTTTTGTGATCAACTTTTTATTAAACTTAACAAGTTTATACACATTTCTTTGTTACATAGCACAAATATACATATATGTGTGTACTCTTGAATACAAAACAAACAACATATTCAAACTATATACAATTGCCAAAGCCTTGAAACTAGAAAATAAAGCTGATACATATAACAAAAGAAAAAACAATATTGTTTAGCGTTGTTGAGACCCATTTAGATTGTGTACTAGTCCTAAGGGAAAACAGGTGGTTTTAAAAGTACAGCAATAACTTTATCCCAAACATCCAAAGTTGAGCTTCCTGCTTTATGAATGATAGCCAATGATCTTTCTATAAGAACAATATCATAAATAATTGTACCAAAATAATTGTACCATTCTTTTATTGACGGGGGTCCAGGAGAAAACCAAGAATGAATTATAGTTTTTTTTGCAGCTGGACCAATAATACAATTTAAAGTCCGGTAGTGCCAAACCACCTGATAATTTAATCCGCTGAAGAGTATTCAGACGAATACGTGGTTTTTTACCATCCCAAATAAAATGCGTTATCCTCAAAATAATTTACAGGTGGGGGTAATGGAATCATAGAAAAAAGAAAATTCAGCCTACCAAGAACATTCATGTTTATTATTGAAATTCTGCCCTGTAATGACATTTTAAGGTTAGACCACCTCTGCATATCAGCAAAAATTTCAAGTTTAAGCTTGTCATAGTTTGTACATGATATGTTAGCAAAAGTTGTTATTTTTAGACCCAAATACGTAAATGTCGTGTCATGCCATTGAATATGAGGAATAGGTGGTAATATACAACTTTTCGCCAGGGCATTTAAAGGAACTAGAAGGGATTTGTCCCAGTTTATTTTATAGCCAGAGAAGTGATTAAACTGGGTGAATACTTTTATTATTTGGGGTAATGAAACATGTATATTAGTGAAATATAATAGTATGTTGTCTGCGTAAAGAGAAATTTTATGCTGTGTTCCTTGTATAACTATGGGTGATATAAGAGAATCTAGTCTAATCGACTGTGCTAACGGTTCTACTGATAGAGCAAAAAGTAAGGGGGAAAGTGGGCAGGCCTGACGGGTACCAAGATGCAGAGGAAATGGCTTTGACAAGATATTACCCGTTAATACAACTGCAAGAGGATTAGTATAAAGTGTTTTGACCATAGATATGAAAATTTTACCGAAGCCAAAATTCTCCAAAACTATCCAAAAATACTCCCAACTTACCCTATCAAAGGCCTTTTGCACATCTAAAGTAAAGACAGCTACAGGTAACGCCTCCCTTTCAGATGCATGAATAATATGTAAAAAATGTCTGACATTATCGGATGCGAGTCTCCCTTTTAAAAACCCAGATTGATCGAAATGAATTAGTTTACTTACGGATAATTCAAGCCTCTTGACTAAAAGCTTAGCAAAAAGCTTTAACTCTGTTGTAATTAAAGATATCGGTCTATAACTATCACAATTCAGAGGAGACTTGCCTTTCTTAAGCAACACCGAAATAAGTGATGTGTTTTGATCACGATGACATGAACCAATGTTAAGAGCATGATTGATAGAGTTTAGGAGAAGTGGTCCAATACTGTCCCAAAGTTCCAGGAATAGCTCTGGAGGAAAACCATCCAATCCTGGAGATTTACCTCTTTTCATTGAAGACAATGCATCTTTTAATTATTGTGCTCTATTTCTTAAACGAAAGTTCAAACATAGTCACAGCTAATCTGCTGTGCATCTCCAAGCAAACACACAGCTGTTTCGTTTTTGAATGAATCTGCGTTTTTGAACAAATCTAGTGAGTCAATGATTTAAAGGGTTAGTTCACCCAAAAATAAAAATTAGGTTGTTTTACTCACCCCCGATGCATCCTAGGTGTATATGACTTTCTTCTTTCAGATGAATCCAGTCGGAGTTATATTAAAAATTGTCTTTGATCTTTCAAGCTCTATCGTTGTACTCAGCGGGTGTTGCATTCCTTCTGTCCAAAAGACGTGAAATGAAAAGCACCCTTCCACAAAAAAAAGTGTCTCACACGGCTCCAGGGGGTGAACAAAGGCCTCCTGTAGCGAATCGATGCATTTTTGTAAGAAAAATATCCATATTCAAAACGTAATAATCTCTTGAATCTAGCTTGCGCTCACTGCTGTAAAACGGAAGCAGTTTCATACGTAATTATGAATCACCCATTCATAAAGAGAGTCACTTGCTTCGTTCCTAAATGAATCAGCCGTTTGAACGAATCTATTAAATAAATGATTCAGTGACAATGCTGCCACCTACTGGCAGCAGTTTTTAACTAATTGCAAACATTTATGCAAAGTGTATTAAATATAATCTACAAATCATGCAATACTGTACCACTAAATAAGAAAGGTTTTGAGGGCTTAGCTAATCAGGCCAATGAGAGACATTTACTAATCATTCTAATTGTTTTATTAAATCATTCTTTCATTTCACTAATCAATCTTTTTATTTATTTTTAATTTTTTTTATTAAACACAAGGGGTCTTTAATGATGCTTACATTATAGCATGTACAAATTCACACACAAAGTATCTATAATTTGGTTATTTTTTTATATATTATATACTGTATATATATATATAATATTTGACCTTTTGATAATAAATGTAATATTATAGATTACAAAGATATTTATAATTAAATACATCCAAAAGGTAATTTCCTTTTTTATTTATATATATATATATTTATTTATTTAATTAATTAATTTTATTTTACCTTTTATTACCATTCCCCCCCCCCCCCCCCATTCCAAGCTAGGGTCCCCCAGTGAATTTCTTGGTAATATTAACCCTAGTCCATTTCCACCACTGATTATGAATATATATTGCAATACTTACCATAACATTTCTTATTTATTTAACTGTTGTATAAAATAATTTACAAATGTGCACTCATTCATGTCTATACTCCCTATATCTAGTATTTGTAAGTGCTTTATTGTAAAAATTCAGTTATCTACTTTTGAGAATCATTTCAGGTTATCATATATGTTTTCAAAAAGGAAGAAAAAGTACCCTCAAAAGATATTCTAAAGTCATATAATTGTGTTATATGAGAAAAGCAAAGAATGAGAAAAAGCAAACAAAAAGTAGCTTTAAAAATAAATATTTAATATTTAATTTATTAAAATATTATATCTAGAATTGAAAGGGCTGTCCTTACGTCCTCATGTCCATCTTTACGCTCTTGAAAACTGGATGCTCCGACTTGCCTTAGAGTACTCATAGCCATGTTGTGCGTCCATGTTGATGAGCAAATAAATCTGCATCTTAAGTGGTGTGTGGCATTAACTTAACTATTATGCTCTTTTACAAAGTCTTGATTTTGTTTTGGAGGTGTACTAGAACATGCTCTCATGCTTGGTGGTTCGAAAAATGCATTATTTTTCACATAATTTACATTAATACAATACCTTTCTCTGCAGCCTGGCACAAACGGCTCGATTAGTTCCGGGGTTGATGAAGGCCCGCCTTCCGAAAAACGAAATGTGTTGTGGTTAGCTGTCCCAGTGCGTTGTGATTGGCGAACAGCTTAGACAGTGTTTTAGTACTGCCCCACCGCTTGCCAAAGCAGCATGTTCAGTCTGCTCCGGTATAGTTAAGGATGGCGTCAGTATTGCCATATCATTTTGAGCCGGTTTCAGACCCCGAGAATACTGAACAAGAGGAACCTTTGCACGCTGGGATATTGCAAGACATATTAGAGTGGTAACTAGGGTTGAGCCCATAGACTAAAAAAAACATGGACGTAGCGTCCGTGACGTCACTCATAGGAATATGAAAAGCATTTTTGAAGTCTAAAGTCAAAACGGAGCAGAGCAACTTGGCAGCGTGTCCCCGCGCATCACTCCCGGATAATTGAAAATGGGCAAAAAGGCGTGAAGTGGGTGAAGCTGAGGTGCCTGGTTGCTGAAACCACGCCGTCTATAGTGACAGCAGTGCTGCTGTGCAAAGACAAAATACCATAACTTCGTTTTTGGTCGAAAATTAGTTATTGATAATTTTGAGACATACAGTATATGACCTCCTTATCATGTGTATAAGTATCTTGGAGAAAAGCCCCGGAGAAACCAAGGCAGAACACAGTATCATCACCCACAAGCAATAGCCGTCATTTCAACGTCTCGGTTAAGTATAGACCCGATATATGTGTAACCCACTTCTAGTCCAAATAACCTTGAATTTGGTTTCATGTCGTTTTTTGGCAAAATAACTTGTGAGATGTATGATATTCCATCATGTAAGCAAAGTCAACAGGGTTACAGGGTGTTTGGTTTCATTTCTTTGACATGTTCAATATGTAGCCTGAGCGTAGCCACGATTTAGCTCGTAGTCCGAGCGGCTATCTGTAGCCCACTTATAGTCAAACCTGATTCACTGTAGTTTTGGCCAGGCAGCGCATGAGATGGTTGATATCCCATCATGTTCACAGTGTCAATAATATCTACAAAGATGTAAGTGTCATTTCATGACATGGTCTAAATGTAGCCACGATTTTGTTCTAAATTGAACGGGCTACGTGTAGTCTGCTTTTAGCCCACCTGGCGAAATCGAGGCAATCTGTGGTCTAATTTTAACGGCTTGGCTATAGCCCTATACCAGTAACCAGACCAGCGATGAGCATAGCCAAAATAGCCTTAAAATTGTTTACATGTAATTTTCACCCATGCTGCTTCTTATCAGATGCAAGTAAACTTTTGAATCATTTAAATTAGCATTATTTTATATTTTATTTAATTATTTTACAGCATTATTAATGAATGAATGATGCATTTATATAGCGCTTTATTGTGTATTGTTGTACACCCAAAGCGCTTTACAATCATGTAAAACCGTGATTATTAAATATAGCATTATTTATTATGCCAAAAATAATGCTCATTTAAATGTTTCAAAAGTTGACTTGCATTTGATAATATGATGTCATGCATCCCACAAGCTGTTATGTTACATTCATACACATTATATGATATTATTGATATTCGGTTATCGAGCACTAAGTTTACTTGTCGGAGAGCAGCGGGCAAACAACAAATGATGAAGGACATTCCTACTTGGTTTTGTAAGTATCTGTGTTTTCGTTTTGACGTGTTCATTATTTATCTATATTATTTGTTATCATGTTTAGGAACCGTGATATTTTATTGAAGGGAGCAGATCGTAGTTGGTAGTGATCCATGACTAGGCCCACGGTTCAGCACGCATGTGTTCAGAGGATTAATTGCAAAATTTATTAGAGTAAAAGTTTTATAATTTGTATTGTGTTTACAAACTCAATCGATTTTAAAACGAAGAATAAGTAAAAAAGAAGAGCAAAGAGCAAACAACAGAACAAACACAGCTTTGACAAAGATTAATCCATATTAATTTATACAGTGAACACACTTAGAATAATTGGAGAAACTGAGGAGGAGTTTCAACATCTGGAAAAAATCCTGGCAGCAATGGTAAAATAAAAATTAAAAAAAAACTCTCCAAAACAACATTTCCTCACTAAAGCTCTCATCTACAATAAGATTTATTTTGAAACTTCCAAATTGATAGTAAAGCTTAACAAATAATAAGTGCAAATAGCTCAGATGTGCAATGCAGCATTTAAACCTAAACAGTACAAACAGAAAACATAATGTAATAAAACGGTAGGGGGTGAATTTATTATTCCATGTACATTTGAGGTTAATGTGTGTACTGGGCTACTTTTTAGTGACAACAGCTATCACTGTGTTCTTATGAAGTCAGTTGTGCCAGACAATTTTGGAGGCAGAGACAGATTGTGGGGGGCACTAATAGGGAAAAACTTAAACTGTTGGAATAAAGAGTTTTAAAGGGTTAGTGATGGAAAACTTGCAGGTCAATGGACAACAGTGTTTAAGATTGGTAAACACGTGTACACAGATGCATATAATACTACCCTAAAAAATAATTCCTTTACTGGTCATTTTGAAATGTCAAACTTTGTCCGCAATTGTTAACCACCTCAATCTGTATTATATTTTAGGGTTTTAAAAAAATTCCCTCATGTCCAAATTCAACATGACGGGGGGTGGTCCGCTGCAGAAAGAGGCATTTGAAAAGACTGCACTGTTCTCGGTCATTAGAGGTATGTGTATAAAACATTTACCAGAGAGCCTCTCTTTTTTAACACACTGAATGGTGATACACTATATATATCGTTTTTGTTTTTAGTTGGCATCCAAGCAAAAGAGAATGACTCCCTGTCACAATTAGTGTAATTAAAGTAAAAAATTATGTCAAGCTTTTCTTGTGCTTTTTTTTTCTTTTCTTTCTTATTTGGCAAAACTTCCCGGCAGCAACAGAGTTGGACTTGAGGAATGCAGTTGGGAGGCATTTTAAACAAGAAATAAAACCAA
>NW_015505852.1:597998-601778 GCF_001515645.1 Sinocyclocheilus grahami
TGGGCTATGATTAGACGTCTATTAGATTTTCACTGACAGCCCAAATTTAGCCTTGTTTTAGCCTAGACCCATATTCACCGTCTATTAGACGTATATATGTAGTTGTTTAATAGCCGTCTAATTCATGACTAGTCTATAAATGGGCTATGATTAGACGTCTATTAGATTTTCACTGACAGCCCAAATTTAGCCTCGTTTTAGCCTAGACGTCTAGGCTATATTTAGACGTATAATAGACGGCTTTTAAACGCAAAATTGCTTGCTGGGTGTGTGAATGGCTTGGTTTCGGTTTTAACCTAAACAATATCTTCTCCGCATTGAGCCTCTAGATTTCTCTAATATTTTGAATCGTAAACGCAGCAGTGGCGCATCTTGTGGGTTCAACTGAATAGACTAACAAAAACATTAAAATGCAACAACGACACTTACATCATCACCACCGCATCTCATGTGCCACTGATAAGGCTCCTTGACACACACCTAAAATTTAAATACACTGTTTTTGCATTAGAATGCAAATTTTTATTTTAAATTAGACTAATTCCTTTTTTTGATTCACAGTCTCCTCAACGCAGGCAGGCACGGCACTTGTTTCAGCATATGTTTGAGTGTTCTGTCTGCTTGGCTGTCATAATGTGCTTTTAAATGAAAAAAGTGTGAAACTATGGTGCGCTATATCGTAGGGATGGGCGAGTCAAACACAATACAAATTAAACGAATATCTAATTTCTAATGTTTTATGTGCAGATTAAATAGGTCTTAAGGAAACTTCTGGCTTGTCTCCCGAGGTCACAGGAGGGCGCAATGAGCAAAAAAATGCAGCACATTTAAATTGTCAACGCAAGGAAATAAATGTCTATAAAAAAACCTGCATTTGGTCTAAATTAACTCATATAAATCAAATATAATTTCGTAAATTGCATAAACAATTATGAACAAAACAGCATCATGTATTTATGCATTGCTTAATACAAAGAGCCGAATCGGCCATCACGCAGATTGCATTTAAAAACATAAGAGATGCAGTGAAAGGGAATAAACCTCCACAAATTCGCGACATGTTTTCTAAAAGTTTAAGCTGTTTTAACTTTGCATGGCTACATCTTGTTTGAGATGCGAGTGCAGCAGTCATATTTGTCTGTCTAAAAATGCGCTGAATATGCATCTGTGTGAATGGCTTGGTTTCGGTTTTCACCTAATAAAGATCTTCTCCGCATCGAGCTTCTCTCTTTCTCTCATATTCTGAATGCACAACAACAGCAGCGGCGCATCTTGTGGGCTAGACTAACAAAACATTAAAATGCAACAACATCACTTACATCATTATCACCGCATGTCGTGCACCACTGATGACGTTCCCTGACGCACTTCTAACATTCAAATGCAAATGTTTATTTTAAACTCGACTAACATTAATTTTTTTATTCACAATCTCCTCATCACAGGCAGGCGCAGCACTCAGTTCAGCATGTGTTCGTGTTTGTGTGTGCAGTCTGCGTCACTCATAGCACGTGCCTATATCGTGCACTATATCAAAAAATTTTTATATCGTTATCGAAGAAGGTGTACCGTCGATAAACATCGATACCATTTTATCACCCAGGCCTACTATATCGAACATTTTTCTTTTTCTATTTATTTGATGGTGTACCGTCGATAAATACCAATACAGTTTTATCGCCCAGGCCTACTTATAATGTACTTTTGAAAATCCATCATGCGGCAACCGTCTTCCCTAATTTATTAGGTTTGTTTATATATCTGCAGTCAACAAAAAAGTAGCTTTAATGTTCCCTTGTTTTCCCCCCCAAAGAGAGTGTTTTGAATTCAGTGTTTTGGTTTTATTGTTTTCCCCCATTAATTGTTGCTTACTAATGATATACTATTTGAATTAATAACATATTAACAAATGTGAGCTAGTGCAATATAAGACTTTCACAGACACAGACTAGTGCACACCCCTATTCATGAATGACATTGTGATTGTTACTTCTTTTTTTTTTTACTTCCCTCTTTTATCACTCTGTATCTGATTGGTGCAATGATCATTGAGTTGTTGTCATCCGTAGATTACCTTTGCTTCTGGAACACATATTTTCAAACTCTTCAGGCTAGTCAAGAAATGGCAGGAAGTCCATTAATATAGTCAGGTGTGACTATTGCTATTTTATATATTTATATATATATTTCTTTTTAAACCTTTCATTAAAGCTGCAGTCCGTAACTTTTTTTGGTTAAAAATGATCCGAAATCAATATTTGAGCAATTACATAACCAGCCAGTGTTCAAAACTATCGCCTTACTTTAGCCCGATTCACAACATTTAGCTTATAATAATGTTTTCTAATTTGAGTGGTACGGGTAGGTTTTCACGGGAAATTCGAGCATGGCACTGCGTCATTACGTCACGTCTGTAAACATAAAGAAGTTGTCCCGGCTACTAGGATAACGATAAACGATCCGCCACCTGCAGGATCCTCACATGCGAAGGATCCTGCAGGTGGCGGATCGTTTATAGCATTTTCTTACAGCAGCTGGAATAATTAAATGTATCATTTTGACGGCAGATTGTAATCCATAAAGGATTATGTGTTTATGAAACATGTGAATGAAATTATATTCGTTATAAATGTGCTTCTGATTACAGGTAGCCTGGAATTACAAAGATTTGTATTTTAAAGAAAACCAGTTCGAAGGGAGCATAATTTGTTTTTTGGGTTAAAAGACTTTCTTATGAAATTGGAAGAGTATGACAATTAGATTAGACTGTGCAGAAATTGAAATCTTCACACTAATACACACTATAGTCAGTCACCAATGCTGATGTTGTTAACATTAATAATTTGAGAATAAAGTATAACAATAATAATAATTTGAACGGTTTGATGTGATATGAGCTAACCGATCTTTAGATTTAATCACCATTGGTAGCGAGATTTGTGGTAATGCTTTTTTCCTCAGTTGGTCAGAACAAACGTGGCAGACTTGTTACTAATTACTTGTTCAGATGGCAATATATGGTGAAAGTTCTTATTTGGGTCATATTCCAAGACGTAGGCAAGAACCTGCGATTGCGAAGTACAGTAAATATCCACACCGGTGTGGTGACTGACTTCCACACATACTTTTCAGAATATTAGATTCATCCTTGCTGGAGCCGTGCCGACTCACAACCCACGCAAGCTAGATAATTCTAGTGCTGTGTTCGATACATCGATATGATGATGTATCGTCACAGAGATCTGACGATACAAGTATTGATACAGCTGGCACATGCGCTGCAGTGGACCGCGCTAAATTTGAATACAAGAACACCGTTTAAAACAGAGTAGAAAAGTGCAAGGTTTCTAAAAAATAATGAATAGAGCATAATATATAGGCTACAACGAGGTTTGATCTGGCCGCAGTAGAACACAACCGGGGTTGCCTGATATGAAGAAATGTAATCCCTGAAACAGAGCTTCCCATTTGAGCAATACGGAAATATCAGCTAAATGTGTTAATTATCTTTGTCAACCTGGCAACCATGTGTGTGCGCGCTCTCTCCACTGAGGATAAATGCGCTTGCCTTCTGAAAACACCGGTTAGCTTTCAGTTTAGCGATCTCCACTTCAATATTATATTATCAGAAAAGTGTGATTTATCAAGTGTTCATTTATATGAGAGAGAGAGAGGCTGTGTATGTATGAATTACCACAGTTTTGCCGCGTTACTCTATTAACAGGGAAGCTGTGGTGTTATAGAGACTTTGGGACTGTTAGGTTCTGATCAGGTAATGGA
>NW_015505853.1:0-2337 GCF_001515645.1 Sinocyclocheilus grahami
GAAGATAGAATATAATTAGAATAGAGAGTGCTAGAGTTAGAGGCTATTTTTAAAAGATAAAAGTCAAAAGAATAAAAAAAGAATAGAGAGTGCAAGTGTTTTTTTCTTCTTCTTAGAATTAGAATAGAGAGTGCTATAGAATTAGAATAGAGAGTGCTAGAGTTAGAGGGTCAAATGAAGATGGAAGATATATGTTTTTAGCAGTTCAGTTCTATTCTTTTGTGGAAACAAGAGTCAAAGCATGGATTTTTAAGAATTATTACAGCTGTAATATAACATCTGTCCTCTGGTTTGCCTTCGCAAGTATGCGTTTCCCACAGTGAGCCTTCTGGCACAGTTCCTGTGCAAAGTCAGGGAGGACGAGGAGCAGGTCCTGCTGGTGGCGCCCTATTGGCCTACCCGGACCTGGCATCAAATAAGACTTTAAGGTGTTAAGTTAATCATCCCTCCTATAACCTGATTTACATTCAGGTATCATAACGTCTCTATAAATACGATTCCCACTCTACTTCTTCCCAAGATCTCTGGCTCTTTCGGTCGCGGCCGCTACGGCTCCTATCTCTCTACTATCTCTGAATCCTCCCTTCTCCAGCGCGTGGATGCCGTGAATTGTGGTCCCTCCAGGCGTGCAAACCTCGGCCTTCAGCTCTGCCGGGAGTGTCCAGAATCACGCAGTAACACGCCAGATTTCTGCATTTTCTGTCAAACTGCAGTTACGGTTTATTAGGAGATATAATGGTAGGCTCTGGCGTTCAACCCAGCTACCATAAAATAATTGTAAAAATTATCAAACAAATATTATTTCTTTAATTTATGGGAAATATAAGTTTGTTAAAATTCTGTTTATGGCAAAATAGAAAAGAAATTAAAAAATGTTTTGCCTAATGGCAAAAAAATAACAAAATGGTAACAAAAATTTGGTTAGGGGAAAAATCAAACAAACAACTTTTTAATTAAATTAAATTCAGTTTTTTAAACTGTAGACATAGTAACAAATAGTTTGTAGTAAAAAAACTGCCAAAAAAAAAGAAAAAAGAAGCCAAATCTGGGTTTTAAACCATAGATATGGTAACCAAAATTTGGTTGCTAAAAATTACCAATGTCATATTAAAAATAAACCCTCATTACTGCATATTTTATTTGAGATGCTAAGGTTGACAATCAATATTTGATTAATTTGCAAAAAAACTGGAACGGCTTCAGGGGATGACAGTCAGCGGAAGTGAGAAAAAAGTGTTTATTACATTTGAGATATGGATATTTTTCTTACAAAAATAAAACACATGGATTCACTACAGGGGGCCTTTATTCATCCACCGTTCAACTGCAACACCCGCTGACTGCAATGATGGAGCTTGGAAGAGCCAGGACAATTTTTAATATAACCCCGATTGGATTCGTCTGAAAGAAGAAAGTCATATACACCTAGGATGCCTCGAGGGCGAGTAAAACATTTAAATTTTTGGGTGAACTAACCCTTTAATCTTTAATCTAGAAGATGTAAATAATAACATATTTGTCTCACTGCAATCATTTCCAGAGTTATATTTGTGTTATTGCAGAGTTCTTCCAAAATATTAATGAAAAGAAAAAGTGTCAAAGCTTTTGATAGGTAAATAAATAAAATGGCTCAACCATAATGAGTAAAATTTATTCTGGCTTCAAATTCTGTCAGTAAAGATACGGAGACAGCGCCCAATGGATTTTACACAGTGCTAAATTAAAGTAGTTCAATTGTAGTAAAATTATAATTAAGCTTCACACCTCAAACAAAGTCTAAAGTTGCCTAAAAAAATTAAAATTATTTAGAAAAAGTATTATAGAGCTTAATATAGACATGTAACATGATTTGGAAACCCCATAATATTACCAAAATTCTGCAAAAAGGAGGAGACATTAAGCATTATTATTCAAAATACAAATTTATTTTTAAATATACAGTATAGTATTATTAGGAAATACACCCAGAAAATAACTTTCTTTGGTGACAGACCAGTAGAACTGAATATTGTTTGCATTATTGAAACATTATTTTCCTGTTTAACACTGTAAAGCTTCTTTGACGTTACCTGTATTGTATAAAGGGCTATATAAATAAAAGTGACATGACATGACCAGTAAAAAACTAAAATGCACAGCACTGATCACAGAATAGATCCAAAAAAGGTATGTTTTAGAAAAACTTGAAATAAACATGAAAAGGGAGGTAAAAACGAATGATTTTGACTTTATTTATTATTTAAACATTTTATTTAAAAAATAATATACACATATATGTATATATATATATATATATGTTTTAAAAATGATGTTTACAAAAAAAAAAAAAAATTGTTG
>NW_015505853.1:2347-4408 GCF_001515645.1 Sinocyclocheilus grahami
TATGTGGGGTAAAGCAGCGGAGCTTTTATTACGCCACAGTCAAATGACACTATAGACACGCTCCGTGTCACTAGTTAAAATTGCTTATTTCTCTGGATTTAAACATTCTTCGAAACATTTGGGATAATGTAAGTACACAAGTCATCCAAAAAACACTAGAAAAGTGTTACGTATTTTGCTATTTTAATAAAAAAACCGTACATATTGTGCCTTTAATGCTTTATTTTTGACTCGTCACGAAAGTTTATCATATGCATGTGTTTTTAAGTTTTGCCAATTTAAGCATTCAAAAGATTTGAAACCGTTCAAGCGCAAGAAATCACGAAAGAGAACTTCGGCACTCGAGCGATGGTTTCTGTGCGCGCACACAGAGAGCCGCTTCTCTGACAGTGCACCATTACAGAACTGAGATCTCTTTTCTTTTCACGCTTGAATGGCCAAATACACTCAAAATTAAGTCAAAATGGCCTTCATTGTGTACTGTATATGAGTACTTTTTGAACATTTCCAACATATTTTAACAACACCGTGATAATATTGATAATCATGATCATGGCCATTTGTTCATTTATTACCGTTTACTTGTCTTTATATAACATCATTAATTAAAATGCAAGGTTACATGAGTCAAAAACAATGAAAACAATCTTTTTTCCCCCTTTTTTCCTTATATTGTTAATAATAATAATAATTTCATGAAAATATTATGTTCTGTGTGTTGTTTTAATTTTGATAATCCATTGCATATTAAAACTTGTGGATGCTCTGAATGTGCCCAGATAGCACACATACATCTGCGAGATGTCTGTTAAAGATCTCTTCATCTGGAAAGCATCTGCTGTGTACAAACATGTGATAGACGTCTTTACGATGTCAGGTTTACATGCATTCTAAATCATAAACATCTTAAAGACATCTTCTAAATGTCTAATTGACATCCGATAGGAAACATCCAATAGGGTGATTGTGAGTTAAATGTTTCTCACTCTTTGCCAGGTACGTCTTGTGGATCAACCCCGGCATCACATGACCGTCCTCAATGTTGTAGTTGTCATGGGGTCCAAACATGTTGGTGGGGATGACGGCTGTGTATTTCCGACCGTGCTGCTGAAATAACGCCCTAATGGACGAACACACACACTTAGAAAAATAAACCTCATAACACCCTGAAACACTATAGTAACCCAAATATATTGTATTCTGACTCTCACAAAGTCCATCGAGAACTAAATAATAATTATATTTTTCTTAAGGCAAGTGTAGCCTGTTCATTTCTACAGTCTTCTTCAGATTTCTACAGTTCATTGAAACATTTAAAGGGATAGTTCACCCAAAAATGAAAATGTGATGTTTATCTGCTTACCCCCAGGGCATCCAAGATGTAGGTGACTTTGTTTCTTCAGTAGAACACATTTGATGATTTTTAACTTTAACCGTTGCAGTCGATCAGTCGTATAATGCATGGCAATGGTAACAAAATCTATGAGAGTAAAAAAAACATGCACAGACAAATCCAAATTAAACCCTGCGGCTCGTGACGACACATTGATGTCCTAAGACACGAAACGATCGGTTTGTGCCAGAAACCGAACAGTATTTATATCATTTTTTTTTACCTCTAATACACCACTATGTCCAACTGTCTTTGAGCGCGCGCAGGCATCCGGTGCGTGAGGTGTGTACACGCTCTGGTGTAGTTTACACAAGCGCCGGAAGTGATCTCTCCCGCGTATACGTCACTCATTGTTTACACAGTGCACAGTCATTGTAGGTACGACGGCTAATCAAAATGGTACTTACTTGCGCTTATCCAGATTGTTAAAACCGACTTAAAACTAACAGATGACGTTCTCTCGCGCAAACTCATTCGGGAGTGGTGACTTTCCACGTATTCCCAACTTCTGAGCCTGCTCGCCTGAAGTTATGGTTGATTACTCTTCGGCTGGATATCAACACACCCATTAACGTAAACTACGCCAGAGCGCATACACACCTCACTCACCGGATGCCTGTGCGCGCCCAAAGACAGTTGGACATAGTGGTGTATTAGAGGTAAAAAAT
>NW_015505853.1:8576-12990 GCF_001515645.1 Sinocyclocheilus grahami
CGCGAACTCATTCGGGAGTGGTGACTTTCCACGTATTCCCAACTTCTGAGCCTGCTTGCCTGAAGTTATGGTTGATTGCTCTTCGGCTGGATATCAACACACCCATTAACGTAAACTACGCCAGAGAGCGTACACACCTCACGCACCGGATGCCGTGCGAGCGCTCAAAGACAGTTGGGCATAGTGGTGTATTAGAGGTAAAAAAAAATGATATAAATACTGTTCGGTTTCTGGCACAAACCGATCGTTTCGTGTCTTAGGACATCAATGTGTCGTCACGAGCCGCAGGGTTTAATTTGGATTTGTCTGTGCATGTTTTTTTTACTCTCATAGATTTTGTTACCATTGCCATGCATTATACGACTGATAGACTGCAACGGTTAAAGTTAAAATTCATCAAATGTGTTCTACTGAATCTTGGATACCCTGGGGGTAAACAGATAAATATCACATTTTCATTTTTGGATGAACTATCCCTTTAAGCTGTGGCTGTCATAATAACTTGTTTATTACAGACTTATCAAACATCACAAAAAAACTCATTAGAAACATAATGAATACATGATATGCCTAGTGTTTTTAGCAATGCGTTCCTTTCTTCATTTCTTTAACGAACTAAAGATCTACGGAGATTGAATTTCCTGAGGAAAAAGTAGCGTATTACGTGACATCCCAGCTAACACATGACTTAAGTAACTGAAGTAACTGAAACGGAAGGTCCGTAATTTCATTTCATTACCATCAAATTCACAACGTTCTTTTAATTTGTTCTGACGACCGGAATTTGCTATTTAAAATGTGTAATTAAACGTCGATCACAAAACTCAACACAAAATTGAAAAGCTGCGTGATATAGCCCGCGCAGTATAACGTCTGACAGGATAGAAAGTTTGTTTTTCTGAGGCGATATACTTTTTATTTCATAACGAAAATAACATTAGAATAATGACACACAGGCTACGTTTACATGCAACCAAATAATCCGTTTGTAATCGGATTGACGCTCAATCGGACTGAAAAGCCTTCATGTAAACACCATAATCGATCCGATTGAGCTCGATCGGATTGAAGGGGGTGGTTTAATTACTTTTCTAATACGATTGAGAGTGCATGTAAACACTCGATTGGATTGAACCCCGAAACTGAAAGGACTGCGCATGTGCAATGATGCAGAAATAGCGTAATGACGTATGTCGTGCGGTTATTCCTTTTGAATAAAGTGTTGTATAAATGCATGTCCTGTCATTATAAAACTCTCCTTTCACTCGGCAACTGTGAAGTGGAGCAGGACAACCTCCCACCAGTACTTGTTTTGGTTTCTCATCCACAGGCAACCCGTTTTGGGCGCGGGGAGGGGCATTTTTACTGCGTGATAAATATGAGCAGCACGGCACAGCGGTGTATATTTATCCATAAATGGATAAATATTAATTCTGCTGTTAAAAACAAACAAATAAACCGTGTGGGAGAGTGGTTATTATGTGCAAACAGTAAGAAACTATATTTATGCAGTGTGCTCGTGTAAAAAAAAAAAAAAATTCAGATTTGAAGCTTGTGACATATGAACGCGCACATCAACCCGATCACTTTAATTAGCGTTCATGTAAACACTACATTCAGATTCATCAACCGGAATGAATTCAGTCCGATTGAACCAAAAATTGTGCATGTAAAAGTATATAGCCTGTCAACATCTGACAGCAGATACTGAATCAGGACAATGTGTTTTTCTCAAGCACTTTTTACTTAAAGGGGTCATATGATGCGATTTAAATTTTTCCTTTCTCTTTGGAGTGTTACAAGCTCTTGGTGCATAAAGAAGATCTGTAAAGTTGCAAAGACTAAAGTCTCAAATCCAAAGAGATATTCTTTATAAAAGTTAAGAGTCAGCCACACCTACCTAAAACGCTTCGTTCTAACACGCCCCCACATGTCTACGTCACTGTGGGGGAAGATTTGCACAACGCCACCCAAATGTTCATGCAAAGACGTGGAAGCGGAGTCCAGCCCGGGGTCGTCACATGTGGTTGCCGCAGGCATCACAGTATGGTGAGGGGCGTAACATTTCCGTCACACGCTTGAGGTATTCGGCCAATCACAACGCACTGGATAGCTGGCCAATCAGAGCACACCTCGCTTTTCAGACCGATGAGCTTTGTAAAAATCGACGCGTTTCAGAAAGGCGGGGCATAGAGAAGAAACAATAATGTACAGTATGTGGAAAATAATGTGTTTTTTGAACCTTAAACCGCATAAACACATTTCATTACACCAAATACACAAAATAATGTTCTTTTTAGCAACATCATATGACCCCTTTAAGCTGCGAGTTCCTTCTCTACAGCGAATAAATGGCTTTTTCTAAAAAATTAAAAGTATGAAATGAATTATAGGTTACATGTTTATTAATTCAAGCGGTGACGTTCTACGTTGTCCGTTGACGCTGTACGTAATCATGTCACTGGAATTCGAGTGATCACTGTCCCAACGTGCAGTCAGGGAACTTACCAGTGACCGAATTAGTGTACACGATCTACTGATTCACTTTTGTGATTGAGACATGATATTTAGAAAGAAGCCACTTTTACTTTTATTATTATTGTTGTTTTATTTAAGTGTATACAGTAGTACTGGTGGCGGTTGAGAGTTGCCAAAGAGAGTTGTCTCTCTGTTTCTCATCAGTCAGGCTAGATAAAAAAAACACTGTGTCTACACCGGACGCGAGCGGCGCGGCGTGACGTGACAAAATACTAGACGGTTTCAACGGCAACAACATAAACAAACGTTACTGCGCATGCGTGCTTTTGTGGCCCTAACTTAACTTCCGGTAGACTTCCAAATAGAATCAATGACAACAGCTAAGTAGTCCCTCTAGAGTAGATTATTTTTAATAACAAGCTAAATATGTTTGCTCCGTAAATCAGATGGACTTACTGAAAATGCAAATTCATTCTCTGCCAGCAGGAGGTGCTTTAAAGCGAGAGAAACAGAGGTTTCCCCAGTAACGGCTGTACACAAAGCAGCGCTGAGCTCACAAACACTGCTTTATCAGGCATATAACATGCAAGATTAAATGAAAATGACATCGAAAATTTTCTAAAGATAGTCTTCCTTCAGAAATACAGTGAAATAAAAACACCCACACATCATTATGATTTTTAAATGTGGAGAATATGCTCATGTTTATTCAACGAAGCCTTTTGGAAAATCTGTAATTTTTTATATTGTGGCGAGCGCCACAAATAAATAAATGTATGGGGGAAACATCCCACAACACAACCACCTGAACCCAACTTCAGTCTACTCATCACCTTAACTTTAACTGTGTTTGTAGCCGGCGCCATAGCCAGACTGATAAACAAACACAGACCGGAAAGTTAACTTCGGGCCAGGCGCGTGCGCCCGATGAAACCGTCTATAGGTACAATAGAACCAGGCCCGGACTGGCCACCGGGAGCACCGGGAGAATTGGCGGCTGTTTTGGCCCACTGCCATGTTTTATTTTTTTGTTATTATTATTAATAATAATATTTTATATTTATGCCTTCTCAATGCACCAAAGAAATCATTTCCGATTTTTTCATTGGATAATAAATCGATTGGCTTAATAAATCATAAATCGGTTAGTCTGGGCTGTCAGCGCTGCACTATACGAATCAGCTCACATGTGAGCTGATTCGTATAGTGCAGCGCTGACAGCCCAGACTAACCGATTTATGATGTGATCATAGAAATGATCACTTTGGTACATTGAGAAGGCATAAATATAAAATATTATTATTAATAATAATATTTTATATTTATGCCTTCTCAATGTACCAAAGTGATCATTTCCGATTTTTTCATTGGATAATAAATCGATTGGCTTAATAAATCATAAATCGGTTAGTCTGGGCTGTCAGCGCTGCACTATACGAATCAGCTCACGTGTGTTCCGTGCTTCCGTCAAACGATTCCAGACAGAACCGATGCGCGGGACTCGATGAAAGAGAGAAAGCGGCCTGAAGAAGCAGTGAAATGTAGCTACATCACTGACCTGTTCAGGGCTTCAAGTGCAGGTCAGTTTCATCTGTAAATATGCTAGAAAGTTTTGTCTTTATTAACCTAGTTGAGTATTAAACTGCTAGTAGGCTATCGGTTAGGCCAGTGTTTCCAAACCTTTCTTTAGTCGCGGCACCCTTTGGAAATTGTAACAAATTTGTGGCACCCTACAAAATTTATTTTGTCACAATATTTGAATTTCTAACTTCGATATGATACTTTGAAAAGTAAAGATATTTGGTACCAGTATTGGGGGTAACGCACTACAAGTAACGCGAGTTACATAATCAGATTAGTTTTTTCAAGTAACTAGTAAAGTAACGCATTCATTTTTTAATTTACAAGAGAATATCTGAGTTACTTTTTCAAATAA
>NW_015505853.1:13338-15030 GCF_001515645.1 Sinocyclocheilus grahami
AATATTATAAAAAAAATGTGTCCATCAATGGTGGCAATCAGTAGGTGCTGCGACACCCCGGTTGGGAAACACTGTGTTAGGCTATCAGTAGCACCCCATTATTATCATCATTCAGAATACTGTGCTAAAGCACATCAATATCGATTGTAAAGCTACATTAAAAATTGAGCAGAGATAGATATTCACATGGATTTATTGTACAGGGAGGAAGCTAGAGCAGACAGCAACACAAAAATTATTTGAGTAACAGCCTCACAGCCTAATAATTCAATAGTGTATTAGCCTTTTTCAACAAATATATTGTACTAATTTAGGCACTTTAGAAATTATGTTTTAATACACTAGTCATCAGGTTTTGATCAGTAAGATTGTTAATGTTTTTTAAAGAAGTCTCTTCTGCTCACCGAGCCTTCATTTATTTGATCAGAAATACAGCAAGAGCAGTAATATTGTGAAATATTTGTATTATTTAAAATGACTGATTTCTATTTGAATATATTTTAAAATGTAATTTATTTCTGTGATCAAAGATGAATATTCAGCATCATTACTCCAGTCTTCAGTGTCACATGATCTTCAGAAATCATTCTAATATGCTGATTTGCTGCTCAAGAAACATTTATTATTATTATTATTATTATGTTGAAAACAGATTAGATTTTTTTCAGGTTTCTTTGATGAATAGAAAGTTCAGAAGAACAGCATTTATCTGAAATAGAAATCTTTTACAAACATTATAAATGTCTTTATCATCACTTTTGATCAATTTAAAGCATCCTTGCTAAACAAAAGTAATAATTTATATAAAACAGCATTTTTTTTTCCAGTGTAAACTCTAAAAATAGTTAAATCCAAAAGTATTGCTTAGTGTAAAACATGTTGGAGATTAGCTGATAGGCTGTTGATTCATTAAATAAGCTGTTTATTCGGTGTAGTGAAGCCTCTCTGCTGCTTAAAAGGAGTCAATTTCATCGACAACTTCAATCTTTTCTGGGGCCATAGACAACTGTTTAAACTGGATGGCCTCCACCCAAACAAACTTGGTGCAAGAGTCCTTCAGGTGTCATCCTTCAGTATTGTGTGCCAAACTACTCAACCTGAATGGCACACACACACCTGGACAGAGTATGAGTGACGACAGGACTTCATATCAGCTTCCGAGTCATCATGTGGTTGACACATCCCACAAGGACACTGATAACACCACGTAGCCACAACAAGCAATGCTCATGGAAACTATCCCGGCTGAGCCCTACCCACAGAGCTCATCACAGACAGACTGTGACGTATCAGAACAGCTCCAAGACTCAGCACCCAAGGACGACTTTCTGGAAAACAGCCAGGGAAGCCAGGACAACATATTTCAGCCACCAGAAACAACAGAGCCACAGCCCTGCTCACCAGACACATTATCCCTCTCTCCAACATCTCCACTTCTAAGCTTCTCACAGAAAATGGAGGAACTGGTTTATGCTGGGACCAGACTCTCCCACTCTTTTGCTGCAAGCCCCCAGATACCAACAAAAAACCGGCGGGCCCCACAACCACCAAAGCCTGTGGGCCCAGCTCGTCTTCCTCCTCCTGTGAGAGCTCTCCGGCCGCTGCCACAACGCCAGGGCCCAAACCCTCCATCTGCTGTAGGTGAACCAAAAACAACTGATAGCAGCTCTCAGTGATATGTGTCGGGGCCCC
>NW_015505853.1:16286-17580 GCF_001515645.1 Sinocyclocheilus grahami
TTGCTTGGGCTGAACACATGGCTACAAAGAATCTGCAGCTTAAAAGGAGTCAATTTCATCGATAACTTCAATCTTTTCTGGGGCCGTAGACAACTGTTTAAACTGGATGGCCTCCACCCAAACAAACTTGGTGCAAGAGTCCTTCAGGTGTCATCCTTCAGTATTGTGTGCCAAACTACTCAACCTGAATGGCACACACACACCTGGACAGAGTATGAGTGACGACAGGACTTCATATCAGCTTCCGAGTCATCATGTGGTTGACACATCCCACAAGGACACTGATAACACCACGTAGCCACAACAAGCAATGCTCATGGAAACTATCCCGGCTGAGCCCTGCCCACAGAGCTCATCACAGACAGACTGTGACGTATCAGAACAGCTCCAAGACTCAGCACCCAAGGACGACTTTCTGGAAAACAGCCAGGGCAGCCAGGACAACATATTTCAGCCACCAGAAACAACAGAGCCACAGCCCTGCTCACCAGACACATTATCCCTCTCTCCAACATCTCCACTTCTAAGCTTATGCTGGGACCAAACTCTCCCACTCTTTTTGCAAGCCCCCAGATATCAACTAAAAAACGGGGGGCCCCACAACCACCAAAGCCTGTGGGCCCAGCTTGTCCTCCTCCTCCAGTGAGAGCTCTCCGGCCGCTGCCATAACGCCAGGGCCCAAACCCTCCATCTGCTGTAGATGAACCAAAAACAACTGATAGCAGCTCTCAGTGATATGTGTCGGGGCCCCGCTATAATAGCCGCAACATTCACATATGTTTACAGAACAAGCGGGAACCCAGTGTGCCTGTAGTTTTTTCTATTTCTGTTTTATCACGTGATAGAAAGTCTAAGGCCTTCTCAAGCCGTACGGCTGACTCATCTAATCTGCGGCCTGCTATGCATCAAACTAATATTGCTGTTAAGACTAAATGCAATGCCATCAAGTTAGCATTTTTAAACATTCACTCACTAAAAAATAAATAATTTCTAATCAATGACTTAACCACAAACAACCTGGATTTTATGTTTCTAAATGAAACATGGCTAGAAGACATCTGCAGTGCAACGGTCCTCAATGAAACAGCCCCTCCTAACTTCACTTTCATGAGTGTTTGCAGGACTGTTAGGAGAGGTGGAGGTGTAGCTGCTCTATTTAAAGATGTCTATCAATGCAAGCAAGTGTCATTTGGTCAGTACTTGTCTTTTGAATATCTAGGGATTGTGCTGAAAGGTGCTCCACGCATTCTGTTTATCATTATTTACAGGCCTCCAAAATACTCTCCAGCCTTTG
>NW_015505853.1:19446-22370 GCF_001515645.1 Sinocyclocheilus grahami
ACACCAGTCCTCAGGTCCTTACACTGGCTTCCAGTTATATTTAGGATTGATTTTAAAGTACTTTTACTCGTTTATAAATCACTCAATGGCCTAGGACCTAAATACATAGCAGATATGTTCACTGATTATAAACCTAACAGACCACTCAGATCATTAGGATCGAGTCAGTTAGAAATACCAAGGGTTCACACAAAACAAGGGGAATGTGCTTTTAGTTATTACGCCGCCCGCAGCTGGAATCAGCTTCCAGAAGAGATCAGATGTGCTAAAACATTAGTGACATTTAAATCTAGACTCAAAACTCATCTGTTTAGCTGTGCATTTACTGAATGAGCACTGTGCAATGTCCGAACTGATTGCACTATATTTTATGTATAATCATTTTCTATTCTTAACCGTTTTAAATTCATTTTAAACCTCTTAAATCAATTTTTAAATAATTTTCAAAGTTTTAAATTCCTTGTCTTTTTGTTTTTTATTATTATTTTTCATTTATTTTATGTAAAGCACTTTGAATTACCATTGTGTATGAAATGTGCTATGTAAATAAACTTGCCTCTCCTCTACTGACATCCATTAAAAAAAACGGCATCTGGTCTCCTTTCCCCATGTACTGGCAAACCGGAAGCGTTAGCATTAGCCGTTACACTTTTCTGGCTAAAGGTTGCAGGCTTGCCTTCCAGTGGCTTTGACATTATAACTTAAAATATTTTGTACAACTAAAATAACTGGAAGCGGACCATATCGTAAGCTTTGCATATTCAAGTTAAAAATGGCCACGCCTTTTCCTCTTAAAGGGGTCATATGATGCAGTTTCAATTGTTCCTTTCTCTTTGGAGTGTTACAAGCTCTTGGTGCATAAAGAAGATCTGTAAAGTTGCAAAGACTAAAGTCTCAAATCCAAAGAGATATTCTTTATAAAAGCTAAGAGTCAACCACACATGTGTACATCACTGTGTGGGAAGATTTGCATAACGCCGCCCAAATGTTCACGCAAAGAAAGAAGGCATAATTTTTATTCTCGCTGTAGTATTGTTGTTGCCGCGGCTGCCATGTCCTGAAGGCGCGGTGTTTGGTTGTGAAAGCGAAACTACATTGTCTGGTCTTCCAAAAGAGGACGATATCCCGGAGTCATCACATGTGGCTGCCGCAAGCCCTCCGGACACTCCTTCGTCGAATCCGCCGGCCGCACCATTCTCAAGCCCACCGCCGCCACTCACTCTAGCCCGCCGTGTGTTTTGTTGTGAAAACGAGTACTTTTGTTTTACACCACTGAGGACAAACTGGATGGATATCTATATATATATAAACAACTGATGTGCAAGAGTGAGACAAACCTGTTATTTAAACAGGTTGCATTAATGTATAATGTGAAATGTAGAAACCGGAATACCCAGTATCACGGTCTGGCACGCCCCCTGTCAAAAAAACTAAATGCTTCTAAAAGTAAGCTTTATACTCCCTAAGCAAAATTTCGTAATAGCAATGCAATCCAGACATGTTTTCATGAGACACACCCAAGAACATGACCAGTGAATTTTGAACTGACCTGTTGTGGACGTCAATCATGCGTTTGGCGTAGGCATAACCATAATTAGAGTCATGGGGCGCACCGTTGTGCATCTGACACACAGAGAGAGAGAAACACGTCACCACCAAGTTAAAGAAACACACGGGTATTTTACACAATTCATGCAACCAATCAGACATCCACTGGCTAAAACTGCTCATAATCATGCATTTTTAACCACTATTTCCATGAGGTCCGGTTTTTCATGACCATTTTCTCTGTTGTTTAGGAATGATTGCATCTATCCTACATCCTCATAATCTCAACATGATTGGACAGGACAAGTTTGAACTGAGCCTTTTAAAGGAATGTCAAACGCATGCACAACAACTGCCTATTAAAGTGTGTGTTTGCTTTACCATGGTCTCATCTATAGGGTAGGTGGTTTTATCTGGAAAAACACACGTAGACAGACAGGATACGACCTTCACCACGCCGAACTCATGAGACATGTTCAGCACATTGTCATTGATGTGCACATTATTCCTCTGAAAACAAGATGCAAATACAGATAATATATATAGTTTAATCATTCAACAGTGACATTTCCAACCTTTTGTTACTTATGTTAATAATTACCCAGAAGTCCAAGTTCTGTCTCATGTTTTTATAGAGTCCGCCCACCATGGCGGCTAAATGAATGACGTGCGTGGGACGATGTTTCTCGAAGGCTGCTCTCGTCTCTTCAGCGCTCCTAAAGCAGCACGTGTAAATATATTTATCATGCATGGGACACAAACTACGGTGCATTCTGGAATGCTTTTAAACACTAGTGAAGCAATGTAATAAAAGCGTTCTATAATCCTGAGAAACACAAATTCAGTCAAGTGAAAATTATACGGCATATTGCATGAGGTTATTATAACATGCACTTATAGAATATAAAGCACATGTTATATAATATATGTGATGATGTGATATTTTAATGATTGTTTGTGTGACGTCTGATGAGTGTTTCTTACACGAGATTGGCCTCTTTGGATGACAGGAATATCCATTCTTCTCCTTCTCTCTCTTTGCCCTCCTTTTTCACCACCCGTTCTATCGCTCGCCCCACCAGCCCACTGCCACCCGTCACCAACACTCGCATCGGCCCGACCGACCCGTCCATCTGAGGGAGAGAGAGAGAGAGAGAGAGAGAGAGAGAGAGAGAGAGATGGGGCTTGATGAACACTTCAGGGGTTAAGAACTATGGTAAATAATCAAGTATTAATCGGTCTATGGTGTTTGTTTGTTGTTTTAAGTGTAATGGTATTGATGCATCAGATTTCCATTGATGTACTATAGTAGCACAGCAGTGTTTTTGTAAGGTTATATATATATATATATATATATATATATATATATATATATA